>NW_021604601.1:763272-768169 GCF_004785775.1 Grammomys surdaster
AATGTAAGATTAAAAAAAAAAAAAACCTTTCCAACATAGATTTAAGAGAGATTGGGAGCAGATCTTCCCACTCTAAAATTACAGACTTTAGAGGAGAATTCAACAGTAAAGGACACGCAGAAGGGCAATTTCTTGTACCGGCTCTAACAACAGTGTTAGAAATGGGAAAGGGAGGAATTGCGGAGCCCATTCACAAAGCATTAAAGCATCCTTGACCTGCAGGTGGGCAGTGGTAGCCGGAGTACACATTTGATGGGTTAGTCAATTTAGATAAGTGGAATGGATGTGGTCTAAGTTTTATTGCAAACACTGCCTCATAAGCCTTTTATCTCAAACCTTATAAAAACAATGACCTGGACTGGTGGGATCTACTGAGACTTCTCAGTGAGGTTTCATGGACTTCAAGGAGCAGGTGACCATGCTCAGATCCTGCCAGAATCACATCACCAGTGACACATCCCTTCCAGAGTGCATGGAAAGTGTCCTCTGGAGCTGGTCTGCACACAGCCCTTCAGAAAGTATTGCCCTTAGGAAGTAGCTCTTGTTTCTTCTGCAAGTGCCGTGGAGCAGTGGATGCTAACACCTGTGGTATCTACTGTGGTGTCTGTGTGCTCCTTCCCACCACCTCTCAGACCCTGCCTATAGGATGGCATGCAGAGAAAGCCTGTGCTGGGTTAAAAAGGCATCACTCTGGTTTTGCTAAGACCAGTCTTCCTATTTACTGGGGGAACTAGTTCAGCACGGCTCTGAAATCCTAGTTTGCTTTAGTTGCAAGCTAACAGCAGCTTTGATGGAAAGGGTTCATTGCCTTCCACCCCTACATCAGAGTTGTCACTGAGAGGAGTCAGGGCAGGAACTTAAGCCTGCTTGGTGTTCAGACCAACCCCATTGTAAGTGCACTTGGGGTTGGAGCCTTGTGAACCCACTTAATCTATGTGTGGCCCACTTTTCTGTCATTGTAACAAAGTACCCAAGAGAGACAGTTAACAGAAAGAAATGTTTAGTTTGTTTCCCAGGCACTCTGAGGTTTCAGTCCATTGCTAGGTACCTGTAGTGAGGTAGAACATTACAATGAGAAGGTGTAGAGGAGCAAGCCACTCACCTTAGGGCAGCCAGAAGACAGAGAGATGGTGGGAGAAAGGATTAGGGCCCCAAAACACCCTTTAATGATGCATTTCAGATGACCGACATCCTTCAGCTAGATGCCATCTTTTCCCATTTCCTAGAAGTTCCAACAGCTGGGACCAAGCCTTGCAGATATGTGAACTTCTGAGGGACATAAATGTTTGGTTTTGGACTCCCCAGGACAAGGGACTGGGGTGCATATTTTATATATTAAAGCAGACCTGGCCTCCAAGTTCTTCCAGCATCCCTCAGTTCCTACCTGGCATACCCTTTCCCCCCAGCTCAGGGACTGGGCTGCCCTTCCCCAAGAGGATCCTGCCTACATAATCCAGACATTTTGATCTCCTTTCTCTCTCCCTCATCTCTTTCCTTTCTGTGCAATGTGCTCTTTCTTTCTCTCTCCCTGCTTCCCTCTCCCTTCCTATGGTGACTTCCCTGGCCTCCTTCCTTGTGGCCAATGAACTCACCCAGCCCAGAGCAGTTTCCCAGTAAATCTGCATTTAATTTAATCTAATATGGCTTGAATTGGCTTATTTCACTGGCAGAGAAAGCACTTATCAAACTTTCCTTATTATCTTAATAGGATCTTGGAAAATAATTGGTTACCGTCATCCACTTATATTCTTAAACTAAAAATGAATTGCCAGGTGTTGGTAGCACACATCTTTAATCCCAACCCTCAGGAGAAGAGTTCCAGGCTAGCTTGATCTACAGAGTGAGTTCTACGACAGCCAGGGCTACACAGAGAAACCTTATTTTGAGAAACAAACAACAAAACAATAACAACAACAACAACACTCCCTAACAATGAGTTACTAGGGCTACCTTTCCCTTCTCCCTGCCATCACTAATATGAAAAACAAAGAACCCAACAACCTCAGCAAAGCAATACGAAAGAAAACTAGAGAGACCAAGGCAGGAGGAGCATTATAAATTTGAGGCCAGCCTAGGCTACCTGGTAAGACCAGTCTCAGAAAGCCAAACAACAACAACAACAACAACAACAACAATCTTTGTGGTGGTTTAATGCCCCCATCCCTAGCCATCCTCAGGTATTGGAATTCTACTTGGTAGCACTGATTAAGGAGGTTTGGGGGTGTGGCCTTGCTGGAGGAAGTAAGTCATTGGGGGTGGTTCTAGGAGGAAAAGTCCCATGCCCTTTCCAGTTAGCTCTCTCCACTTTGTGCTTGCATTTCAAGATGAGAGTTCTCAGCTTGCTGTTCCTACTGGCCAGCCTGCTGCTTACTATCATGCTATCCTGCCATGATGGAGTCCTACCCCTCTGGAACTGTATCGACAAATAAATTCTTTCTTCCATAAGTTATTCTTGGTCATGGTGATAACCACAGTAACAGAAAAGTAACCAGTACCAATCCCCAATTTTAAGACCCCAAATTGATTTTATCTTTCCATTACTTTAATACATATAGTAATTATATGTATTAATTATATTAATAATAATAAAAAATGGAATACTGTGGTGGTTTGAATATGCCTGGCCCAGGGAGTGGCACTACTAGTAGGTGTGGCCTTGTTAGAGTAGGTGTGTCATTGTGGGCGTGGGCTTTAAGACCCTCATTCTAGCTGCCTGGAAGCCAGTCTTTTAGCAGCCTTCAGATGAAGATGTAGAACACTCAGCTCCTCCTACACCATGGCTGCCTAGATGCTACCATGTTCCTGCCTTGATGATAATGGACTGGACCTGTAAGCCAGCCTCAGTTAAATGTTGTCCCCTATACAAATTGCCTTGGTGTCTCTTCACAGAAGTAAAACTCTAACTAAGACAAATGCATTTTGATTCAAATCGTACTGCAACATTTTACATGTAAAAAATGTGTATAAATACTAAATGTGTTTTTAAAAAGTATACATTCCGGCCTTTGTGGGAAACCTTTTTCTCTCATGCCTATGGCAAACCAACAGGAAAGCCTCCTCTTACTAAGTCAGTTCATCAGCCACACAGCACGGCTGCCTCACCAGCAGCCACGGTCCATATCTCAGAGAAACGAGGAAACATGCTGGGGCAGAAGTTCCGGATAAGGGAACATGGGAAAACAGTACATATAGACTCAGTGAATGACTCTCGGCTCTCGCTGCAGTTTAGAAAGGTACATGACATTCAAACCTGCAAGAAACAGTGAGGGGCAGGTACATCCTGGGCCTTTCACATGCTCCCCTAGTGCAGCCCCAGTCAAGAAAACCCTCCTTGTGCCAGACATAAGCGAACCTATGAGGGCAACCTAACCACTCTCTTAGATGTCTCAGGAAAACCAGTTGCACCTGGGGTTAGTCATCGTTTGGGATAGAATTCCTGCTGAGTGGAGTGATTCTTCTCCCCAAGGCTTCAAGGTCATGGACAAGATCAAAAGTAGCTGTCAGGTACTATTCCGAAGGACAACTACAGACAGAAGACAAGAGATGAGCATGGTATGAACAAGACCGATGCCGAGGTCTGCACAGGTACGGAGCATGAGAAGGTGAGACACGCAGAGAGAGCAAGTCATCTCACTGTGACTGGCTGACAGACGACAGAGGCTCTCTCTGGCCGCCTGGTGTTAGTTGGTTCCAGCATCTCCTGGATCACTATCAGCATCTACCTGAGGTGAACATTTAAAGTATGTTCCGTGAGGACAGAGCCACATACTGTGTCACCAGGATTACCGCTCCCTCATCTAACATACCACTGTCCATGATGGACACTGTCACCTTCCCCTGTGCCCTTGAGAGGATTCACATTCCCACGGCATGTAGAGATCCTATGCTCTTATCAGCTTCCTCTCCTGACTCCCACCTATAGAAATGGTCTCTTAGGTGGGCCTCATACATTAAAAAGCTGGGTATGGTGGTACATGCTCTCAGGGCTGGAAGGCAGGGACAAAGGGTTCCTGGGTACTTAATGGCCAGCTAGTTTAGCCTACTGGTGAGCTCCAGCGGCTGAGAAAAATATGGTGCAGAGAAACTGAGGAAGACACCTGATGTTGACCTCTGACATTTGTGAGCGCACACACACACTAGTGTCCTTTCCCAACATGTACACACACACACACACAAACAACATGGCATCTTTTATTGAAAAGAAATGTAAGGCCCAGTGAGATAGTTTAGTATGTAAAGTCATGTGTGCCTGGTTGATAATCTGTGAAAGGTGGAAAGAAAGAACCAATTCTAAAAGTTACTCTCTGACCTCCACATGCACACTTCAATGTCAGGGGCAGCCCTGCTTATACACTGAAGGCTTAAAAACAGCCATAGGCCTAAAAATCAGCAATAGGCCTGACATACATGCCTGCTACTACCAAGTCTTGGGTCTCTGTGGAAAAACACTGAAACAGATGGCTACAAGCTATTGTAAACAAGCAGCTTTGGTGGAAAATTGCCAGCCTGAGTAGTCATAGACCTTGTAGATAGGTAGCCTTGGTGGATAAGATAAGATTCACCAACATAGATAAGGACAGGTGAATCATAGGCGGAGTCATAGTGATCTGTCCCCTGAACCTTCACCCAGCTGACACTGTTCTGGAAGATATCTGTACTCCCCCTGAACACCTATGCTCCTGCATCATCCCCTTCCCCACATCCTGCCTTTATGTGTATATAACCCGTGTGTAAAAAAGTAAAAATTACAGTTTGATCAGCCTATACAGAAGCCATGGTTCTTTACATCGGCCTGTTTCCCCCACTTTCTCTTTTAGGTGGCCTCCCCGGACCCCTGTCTAATGCCCTGCTGGACAGGACACTTCAAACCTCATACCCCCCACTTTCTCTCTCACAC
>NW_021604601.1:768269-773218 GCF_004785775.1 Grammomys surdaster
TCTCTCTCTCTCTCTCTCTCTCTCTCTCTCTCTCTCTCTCTCTCTCATATATATATATATATATATATATATATACACATAGTCACACACCAGATCACGTGCACAAATAGTAATAATTTCTGTCTCTAAGGTCACTACTGCATATTTCCAGTGAAGTGTGTTAATTCTTGGATTATTTCAGCTGTCATTATCCACTGTGAATGAATAGAGGCCCTTTGAGTCTATACAAAGCTAGAGACCCCAATCTGGCCTTTAGAGAGGCACACTACCGAAAGGTGGGGTACTAAGCTGGTTTTTCAAACTGAACTCTCAAAATCTTCAGGAATGCTACCTTCCAGATCCAAGTGCTGTTCCAGGCTCCAGGGTAGGAAGGGCAACCAGGTATGTAGACTTTTGCCAGCCAGTGTGGTTATTTTATTAGGCAAATTGGTGTCTACAGATTCTAGTCTAAACCCACTGGTCCAGACCCAGTTTTGTACAAACATTTTCAAAGGTAAAGTGGAATACATTAGCAGTCACTAAATCTTATAATTATAGTGATTTTGGCTGATAATCCCTTCCCTTCTGCATCTGTCTCAAACATTAACACAAAGGGTGTCTTTAAACAGAGGTCAGCCCTGGTGGGGGTGACTTATAAAACCATTAGATACTCTGTACCAAGTGGGATTCTGAAGGACCTTCCTCAGACAAGAAATATCTTGGCAAAAACATGCAGGGCGTAAATTTTACAGACTCATAAAATGGAAGGACTGAATTTAGGAACTGGTTGAAAGAATGTTGAGAGAAAAAAAAAGAGGTTTTAAGCTGGCTCTGGTGGCAAAGGCCTGTATTTTCAGTTATATCAAAGGGTGAGGCAGATTCCAAGTTCAAAGCTTGCCTGAGCTATAGAGTAAGTTCAGGGTCAGTCAGCCTGGATAACTTAGACTTTGTCTCAAAATAGAAGGTAAAAAGAAGGTTGGGACACAGCAGCAGAGTGCTTGCCTAGCTTGTGAGGCCTCTGTTCACTACTAATATTGACTTTCCATAGACTGTAGAATATGTAGTCTGTGGCCCATTTTAAGTGGGAGACTCTTTCTCCTCATCCTGCCTCTTTCCTCTGCTTCTCTCCCTTTTCTGTCCTTCCTTAGTGAGTTCATGGTTACTACCTTCGGGATCCCTGAGCCCTTAGTCCAGAACCAGGTGTCAGTACTTCTCAGCCTACTGATGAGAACAAGGAGTAGAATGTACACTTGTCCCAAAGCAGCAAACTGTTCGCTCCTAGCTGCAAGTCTAGGGCGCTGTTCATCTTCTGAGGCCTCAGGTCCAGAAGCCTACAGCTGCAGGCAGCCTGTGTTGCTTTTTTTCTCTAGAGGCCAGATGTGTAGGTTCCTACAGGGCCTTGTCTGGCATCAGGACCTCTACCTTTTACCCATAAGCCCATTCCTGGTAGCCACAGTCTGGTTCTTCCCCAGAGAGGAATCCTCTGTTCACCATGCTACTATTGGTCCATGCCTGGTGGCAACCTTCATTTTTATTCCTTTGGGCTTCCTCTTTGACACACTACTTATTTCTGTGATAGGTTCAGTAGCTGAAGTGAAACATCACCACACCGCAGGCACTGTGTGGGGGCTGTCCCTGTCACATGCTCCAGTGAGGTCTGTCGAAGGAGCCTTGCTCAGCAGGGGCACAGGTGACCCCGGGTCTATGGAGCATAACCTTTTGGAAATATGTGGAGTCTGTGCCAAAGCCTCCTGTACAGTGACTGAAATGGAGTGATTTTGCCCTAGACACTATTGTGATCCTGGCCATTCTCTCTACAGGTGGTGTGGACACTCACGCCACAGGAATAATTGCCAAGCTTCAAGTCACTTCACCACGCTGGAGTGAAAAGCTTCAGTCACCTGAAGCATGCCAGGGATACAAAAGTTTTTTATCAAGTCTGCTCTTGGTAGTCCATTACATAGTCTAAATTTCTAGGCAGTGCTTCTCTCTGTGTGAATAATATACACCCAGTGCCAGACATGCACTTTATCGAAGTCGTCTTTGGAGATGATGACATTTTTATTTGAATTGAGCTACGCTTAGGAAATCGCCATGGGGATCTGGACATCTGATAAAAGCTTTTAGATGATGGTACCGATTTTCAATAAACAACATCATAAAAATTTCAGGAGCAAAGTAATGTCCAGGATATAACTACAATACACTTTAAAGCCAAAAAAGACATATCTTACTTCAATGGCAGTACAGGTGAAGGTATGTTTTTGGTAGCATTTGAACAGCTGAATTGCCACGTGCTGATCTATAATCCATTCTCCACTGAACGAGGCAGATTTCAGGTGTGGGCTCCGTTTGGGGGAAAATGCACCTTGGTTGTCTGGAACTCTAATCCCGAGAAGCCCAGAGAGAGCTGAAGGCCTGAACTTCTGCCACCAGCAGCTGTGTGGCCTTCACTAGTCCTCCCAATGCATGTGCCACCCCTGGGCTCCAGTGTCCTTTTGCCAGGGTCCTGAACAGCAAAGGACTGGTGGTTGCTTCGGTCTGTAGAGGGTAATAGTGATTACACTTGGAAACATACAATCTGGAGGACTAGTCGACCTAACACTGATTCATATTTTAATGCTGATAAAATCTTTAAAATAAACAGGGGGTCAGGTTTATAGACTCCTACTGTCCCACTTCTTTATTTATTTTCTTAGAAAATGGGCAAAGGGGTCACAGAATAATTTTATGAATGGACTGCCCCTGGATCCCATGTACTCTACCACTGGATGGAAATTTGTCTATTAAAAACCAAAACAACAATAACAAAAACCAGTGGAGATGCATTTTAAGGGACTGGGGAGATGGCTCAGTGGTAAAGGGGTTACTATCCAAGCACAAGGACCTGGGTTTGCAGCCCGAGCACTCACATTAAAAAGCTAGATGCTATGGTGCATGGCTTTAACTCTAGCACTGGTTGGGAGTGGGCAGACACAGTTAGATCCCAGAGGCTCGCCGGCCAGCCAGTCCAGTGGAAGCAGAGAGCTCCAGGTTCAGTGATAGATCCTGTCTCAAAAAATAAGGAAGAAGAGTGATAGAAGACACCTGATGCATGCACATGGATGAGTGAGTACACCTGCACACACACACCACAGGTGTGCACACACATACACACACTTGCAGAAGCAGTACACTTTAACCCTTGACCCCCCTCTGTCTCTGTGTCTCTGTGTCTCTGTCTCTGTGTCTCTGTCTCTGTGTCTCTGTGTCTCTGTCTCTCTCTAATACGAGAAGGGCAAATGTGTTTGCAGACTTTAGTGCAGAGTTCCAAAGGACAATGGTAGTTCAATTACAAAGTGGAAAGAAGCACATCTTTGGCCTCCCATCGTTTCACTGGTTAAGAGACATTCCTAGGGTAGGGCAAGCCTCAGCACAGGGTAGTGCTTCTTAGAGACAGTACTGACCAGAACAAAGCAAGCTCAAACAGAGGCACTCTCCCTGCAGGAAATTTACTGAGTGTAAGAATGGCTGGAATTTCTGGGGAACCAAGTGTGTTCTTGAATACCATAAAAGTTATTTATGACCCCTTTGGGTCCCACAAGTTTCTGAAAGCCACAGACACTGTCTTAGCATCATAGAATGTTGATGATGTCGTCTTTCCCGCTGAAGAAGTCTACATTCCTTTATTTTCTTTCACATCCAATAGTCTTAACAGTTTTGGGCTGAAGATTCCAAACAAACCACAAAAGTCACACTTTCAACTGCTGGTTATCTAGACTATAAACAGCATGTTTGTGGAGATTTTTAAGGCCACGGAGTCTCAACTCAAAGGTCTTTAGAGACCTAGGATGAGATTAATGAACAAATGTTGAAACCAAATACAATTATCACTTTGAATGAACTGGGACTTTCCATTTTCTTAGCATCATGGATAACTAAGAATTGTCTGCAATGGAACTTCACCAACGTAGTCTGTGACCATTTAAGATTCTCCGTAGTGTATAGTAAAAAGCAAATAAAAATTTCCAGGGGGAAGATACTGAGTATAGTTACCTCAGATATAATTATTGCAATCCACCCCTGGTTTGCTTGCTCATTCATTAACAGCTTGTCTGTTCTTGCCTTCTCCTCCCTCCTCCTCCTCTTGCCTTCCCCCCCCCCCGCTCCGCCTCTGGTTCCTCCTCCTCCTCCTCTTCCTCCTCCTTTCTTCTTTGTCTCTGCCTTCTCTTTTCTCTGTACCAGAGATCTAAAGCAGAGACTTGTGTGTGCCAGGCAAACATTTCCTATAGCCTCAGCCACTGTCTTTCTCCTCATACTTCCTTAAACTTTCTCGGGCTGTTTCCCAGTCGGAGGCAACATTTGCAAACGACCAGTCTTTCACTTTTACAGTTCCCTGTCCTGAGTCTGCTTAAGCACTGGTTCCTAACCTTCCTAATGCTGCAATCCTTAAGTATGGTTCCTCACGTTGCGGTGACCCCCAACCATAAAATTATTTTGTTGCTACTTCATAATTGTAATTTTGCTACTGTTATGAACTGTAATGCAAATATCTGATATGCACAATATCTGAGGTGACCCACAACTGTCACTAGCCCTACTCCCTTGGTTCTCTTTACTCTAGGATGAAACAGAGCTGGATTTTGATGTGAAGGGAATCTCTTGCTGTATGGGATTTGTGTCTTAGACTCACTGGATTCTCTCTCATGGTTTTGTCCTATGAAGCTGCTTTTAAAAGCCACATACACTTACAGTGCTTCATTTGAACCATTAAAAAAAGCCTAAGATTTAAAATTGTCTTTCTAAGCCGGGCAGTGGTGGCGCACGCTTTTAATCCCAGCACTTGGGAGGCAGAGGGAGGCGGATTTCTGAGTTCGAGGCCAGCCTGGCCTACAGAGTGAGTTCCAGGACAGCCAGGGCTACACTGAGAAACCCTGTCTCGAGAAATAAAATAAAATAAAATAAAATAAAATAAAATAAAATAAAATAAA
>NW_021604601.1:773228-810774 GCF_004785775.1 Grammomys surdaster
AAATAAAATAAAATAAAATAAAATAAAATAAAATAAAATAAAATAAAATAAAATAAAATAAAATAAAATAAAATAATCTTTCTAAAAAAGCATAGCTAAAACTTCCACTTCAGAGTTAGGCTTTACACTACCCCAACCACCAAAATAATGTGTCTGCTGGTAGCACTCCCTCAGTAGCTGAAGTGCCTAGAGGAATTACCACACTTGGCACTCAACTCTACTGCAGTGGTCCTGAGAACGTGGTCTCCTGAACTCTGGAAGGGCCCTGACAACATCAAGGAGGTCCGACACTGTATTTGTGACAATACCAAGCCAATTTGTATCTTTTGATGATAGTCATTACCCACATAGCTGGCCCAGAGGCATAAGGTGGCAGGGATGCAGTTACCAGCCATGGTACTCTTTCTAACGACACTTCTGATGATAACGATATACCAGTTTCTCTTGAGAGTGCTCTAGGTGGATCCATTAAAAAGTTATTCATTGTACTACATGTCATGCCCAGAGCACTCGTATTTTGCATTTTCTGAGATGAAGCCTTTCAGAGAAAGCCTGCAGGAAGCTCTACTGTTGCCCCTTAGCAGTTTGGTATAGTCTAAGAACAACTTGCTTCGTGGATCAAGGTGCTTAAGTGTTTGGGGGAAAAGGAGGAAAAAGAAATGAAATATACCATATCACCCTCAAAATTGTAAAAGTCTACGTGCCGGCCTAATGTACTGAATAATGAGATTTCTCAGTGCTTTTAGTGTTTGCCATGATTGCTACGTAAGTGACACTCAGATCTGCAGTAACAGGGACATTGCAGGCACAGGAACACTGCTGCGGCTTACTGTCTACATTCAGAACTTTGGAAGAGTCTAGGTAGGAGTCTAGTGAATTGGGGCTGATGGGACTGGAAAGATGGCTCAGTGGTTAAGAGCACTGGCAGCTTTTCCAGAGGACCCAGTTTCAGTCCCCAGCACCCACATGGCAGCTCACAACTATCTGTAACTCCTGTTTCAGGGGACCCAACACCCTCACACAAACAGATGTATAGGCAAAACACCAATGCGCATAATAATAAAAATAAATACATTTAAAAAAAGAGTCTGATGAATTGTTTCCTATTGGGGTTCATATACTCTGGAATTTCCCTACTGAACTTTTGGAAGAGCTCTGTGGATCCCAGTTTAAAACATCTGCCTCTTGAGGCTCGATATACTAATGTGTACAGCTTCTCCTTGTCTTCTTACTGTATTTTGTACTTAAGTTTTTTACCATCCCTCCCCCCACCCAACACAGTGTTTGTCCGTGTGTTTACTATATGTTTCAGCTCATGTAATGAGCTCTCTACGAATGTCAGGGTAAGAAGCCCTGCTCCGGGCTTATGAGTATCCAGCCTGTAGTAGACACACAGCCAATAACTGTCCAGTGAACGACCAGACACGACTAGCTGTCACGCCCCATTTTGTCTACATGGAGCCAGGAACCCTCTTCTTCCTGTACTTAGCCCCTCCATTTAATGTCAGCATACTTATGCCTCATAAGTGCTATAGTTTGCAGTCAGCCATGTTATTTAATCTAAATTATCTTAAGGGAAAGTATGTTAAAAGAACTCAGCGAGAGGTGAACCAGATCGCTCAATGAGCAAAGGTGATGCCGCTAAGTCTGACAACCTGAGTGTGGTCCCTGGAACCCCAATGGGAGACAGAGAGAACTGACTCCCCTAGACTGTTTCCCTCTCCCTCTCCCTCTCCCTCTCCCTCTCCCTCTCCCTCTCCCTCTCCCTTTCCCTCTCTCCCTCCCTCTCCGTCTCCCTCCCTCCCTCTCTCTCTCTCTCTCTCTCTCTCTCACACACACACACACACACACACACACACACAGACACACACGAGGGAGAGAGAGAGACAATAATACATAAAAACATCTCAATTAATTTATACAGAGACTTGTAGCACTGAGATTGAGGTTTTGCCAGGCGTCTTACTGATGCCTATTGACTTCCACAAAGAAAAGGCCAATGACACATGGGGGGCCAGTGTCTCCTGCTTCTGTGGATCGGGATGGAAAAGGTGAATTTGAAACTTGACTATCTGGGCTGTAATTTTATCCATGAAAACAAGGCTAAGTCCTGTGAAAGAGATCAAAGAGCTGAACAGAAACCCACCATCCAGTCAGCCTATCTGGGAAACATTTTCTTTGGCATCTCAGTCTTGCTAGGCTGATTTGCCTAATGATTCTAATTTTAAAGCAAGAAAAAATATTCCACTGGCATCAAAATGTGGTTTTCTTCCTTTCCAGATAATCACATCACAAAAGCAGTTGGTGGTGCTACAGAAAACAGTGAAGAGAAATAAGAAAACAAAAGGCAGCAACAAACCTGCCACACACAAGTATTTTCAGAGAACTAACAATAAAAAAACATGAAAATACAACAGAAGAATACACTAGTATATAGACACACACACACACACACACCACACACACACACACACACACACACATATGTGTGGGTAGGTGTATTACTAAAATGGCCAGGTTTTCTTGTTGTGGGTTACCTTACCAAAAGGGAAAACTCCAAATAAAATACTTGAAAGAACAAAGGAAGTGAAGGCTTTGAACTTTCTTACTTGTGCACACACAATTCTTCTTGTGCCTGAATGTGAGATTCCATCACAGAGAGACCAATGCTGGTTTTCCTGTTTTAAAAAAATTTGTTGTGCTCTTTTTTTTTTTTTAACTAATTAAACCTATAAGACAATTTCAATATATATATATACATATATACATATATACATATATACATATATACATATATACATATATACATATATACATGTATATATATATATAATGTGTAATGACCACACTCTTCTCCTTATCCTGTCTTAGCTTCCAGTGGCCATCCACATCTCTCCTCTCCACACAAATCTCTGGGTTATTTATTTTAAGTGAGAATTTTATTGACTTAGACATTCTTCCACAAGGAAGAATGGAATTAGCAAAGTAAAACCGAGTTCCTAAAGAATTAAGAAGATTTTTTAATTTATCATACAAACTGGACAGTTTTCATGAACGCTTCATCGAAGGGCAGTCTGGGGGTTCTAAAGTGTCTCAATAGATAATCCTTGCCTCTCAGATTGGAATGGGCTATGGTTCTAGCCTAACTCTGGGTTCTGTTTACAGATTTCCTTCTTGAGAGATTATTTCCAACTGCCTAAAATTAATAAGGTGTCCCTGACCAGGAAGAGCCCACGACACTGCTAGTTAACCACATGGTCCCCTCTTGCACTTGTCTATGGTAGAAATGCCCCAGGTTAATTCAAGTTGATTTCAGTTCATCTGAACACAGATAAAAGCCAACCACTTGCTTTCCTGTTAATGTTTTTTCTTTTGTTTTTTAATTTGTATATCTTCTGTTTTCCTTTTGAGACAGGATCTCATGTAGCCTTGGCTGGCCTCAAACTTGCTTTGCCCTGAAGAATGACCTTGAACTTCTGATTCTTTTCCGTCCACCTCCCAAGTGCTGGGATTACAGGCATGTCCTACCAACTAATTTATGTAGTGCTGGGGCCAAACCCAGGGCCTTCCTGGTTGTTAGTGCTCTACCAACTGAGCTACACTCCCACATTCCACATTTTTTTTTCTTTATTCTGGTAATAGTCTCATGTGTTTTTTTTTTTTTATCTTCAATGTCCTATTTGTGGTTTTTAATTAAAAAAAATTAATGGCCTAGCCTCAGCTAATAAGCTCTGCCAGGTTGCTCATGTCCTTTGTGAACACTAATACAAGGTCAGGACTTCAACTACTTTGTAGCTTACCACTTTTAATAAGAAGGCTCTGAAGCTTCTAAAGTGTTCACAATCCCTTCTCACCACCCCTTAATTCCTCCTGAACTCCTTGGCCATTCTTACCTGGGCGTTTTGTCAAGGTGGGACATACTGAGGTCAAGGAATCCTACCTCTGTGAAGTTCTAGGGGCCAAAAACAGCTTCTTTACAGCTCAAGAGGCCTCGGATGGTATGATAACAATACTCTAGGAATTCCGTGCTCCTGCCTTTGAATACCTAGCTTCTCACTTATTGGCTGACAGGAAACTGGAGGTCTCCACCCTCTGGGAAGGAATATTCCAGATGGAGCAGATGTGGACTGTGAACATGGATTCACTTGTTGTTGAGATGCGAATAGGAGGGGTGACTGGCTATAACCACTGCCTGGGGGCCAATGAGTTACCAGACACAGAGGACAGGGAGGAGGGGGACAGAGAGGAGCCCATCCTTGGGAAAAGGCAGATGTCTCCTTTGAAGGATGGATTGGGAAGGAAAGAGACCAGGATGACTCAGGGAACTGGAATGGCATGTGGTATGTTTAGGGGGAGGCTGGAGGGTGCAACAGTATTACACATTGTGAGTGTTTGCAGCTCACCGGTATCACACAGCTTCAGAGCAAGGACAAGGGACCAGGGAAGACTTCCATTCCTTTTACACACCTTTCAGAGAATCCGAAAAGGAAGATGGCCATGGCTGTGGCTGCTGCTGTTGAGTTTTATACATATGGAATAAACTAGAGTATTGACACACGTCACAGGCTCTGCCTAGGTGTCCAGTCTCACTTCCTATGTCCTGCCTTGCATTTTCGACCCCAGCAACCCTCACTATCTCTGTGAGACACAGCTCAGCTCAGGTAGCACCTCCCGTAGGCAGACTCAGGACAAGAAACCCCCAACCCCCAAGCCCCACAACACATACCTCCCCTGACATTTTGAGACAATACTCCGAGCCCAGATTCTATTTATGTGACTACCTCTCTCTCACTTAGGCCCGGGCCCTTGGGAGCAGGGTCTGTATCTTGTTTCTATACTCCAATTCCCACCATCACACTCAGCCCAAATTAAACTCCTGCTGCCTCCAAACCTATGGGATCTGCCTGTCTCTGCCTCTAGCATGAGAGTTACAAGTGTATGAAGCCACACTGGCTTTTAAGTTGGGCGCTAGGTCCTTATGCTTGCCTAGCAAGCACTTTACCCACTGAGCCAATTTCCCTGCCCCAGGCTTCTCATTCTGGGGTAAGATCATAACACTTTTTTTCTAGGGCTGCTGAGAAGATCAAACTAGCCACACAGGTGCTCAATACAACCTGAAATGTAGTCTAGGCTCAAGGCCAGAGGAGACAGCCAAAGACCCCAGGAATGCTGGGCAAGGAGGTATCCAAAGGCCAGAACTGAGAGAAGCTGTGTAGAGGCTGGAAAGGACAAGGCAAAAGGGAGGAGGCAAAGGCATTCCACTTGTGTTAGAGGCACAAGAATTAAGAGAGAGATAAGTCGCCCCTCAAAAGAGGAAGTGAGAAGCGGAGGGTCTGATTAGCATTTAACTGGGAAAGCTGTCTGGGCTAGCAGGACAGGTCTAGATTATTAGGAAGAGCCTAATGGCCAGAAGAAATTTCAGAATTCAAGACAGAAGGCAGGAGACTGGGAGCCTCTCTTGCAGAGACTCAAATCTTGCAGAGACTTAGACGGCAGAAGGCATGGCAGTGTGAACCTGGCAGAGCCCAGCTAGCCCAGGAAGGGGGAAGTTACAGCAATCAGAGGGGAGTTAGCACTGCTTCGTGCTTGAAGACTCTGGAAGCTCACAGTGCATGCAGCACCAGCCAAACAGAGAGAGGAAATCTGAGTACCATTTTGAAGGGGAATTAAGGTCTGACTGGGTGGGTGAAGGAGAACTTCTTTTAAAAATCAGGGTAGATATAGCTAGATATTGCATAGGTATTATTCAGAAGTTTTAAATATCCATAGGCATTTTGTTAGACAGAATCAAGACAAAGCAACTTGAATAAAACTGCAGAAAATCCTTACAGGTCACTAGGCATACTTGGAGAAGAGGGTTTGAGGTATCTATGGAAGGACGGATGTAAGGCTGACTGTGACCACAGAGAATATCATCTAAATAAGAAAAGAAGCACTCAGCTCTAACACCTAGGGTTTTTACATAAAAGTAAACACATGAGCTAATTAATGTTATTAATCATCTAAATATAACCACAACACTGGGGAAATGACAGGCTGAGGGGTCCAGAGGCATGTTATCTCAAAGGAATTCAAATGAGAGGTTTTAGTCCATTAGGTCGATTTAAGCAGTTTCCACTGCAGACCACTCAGGGTTAGCAGAGAAGCACAAGGCAGTAGAGGTCACTGCGAAGTTCTCCCTTGGGCTTCTCAAGTCCCAAACTGCAGAGAAACCACACCAACTATGCTCCAACATTCGTCTGGGGGACCTCATCTCATCTGCCTCCCCATACCTGGTTAAATAGACACATGGGACGTGTCTCATGTATAGGGTCCATCAAGGGTTCCTCACCTTTCCAGTGTCAGATACGTTTAGGGTTATTTCAGAGACCTTTCCAGCCTTTTGTAGCTGCTTTCAGGAAGAGAACCAGCTATGCACAGTGGGACAAGTACCTGTAATATGAGAACTTGGGAGGCTGAGGCTGGTGGATAGTGGGAACCTAGCCTGGGATACATAGCAACCCCCACCTCAAACACAATCACACGACAATTAAGTCAAAGAATGCTTAATACCAGGAGAGGTGTGGGGTCCCAGCATCAGAAAGAGGCTGAGTCTACCCAAGATCATGAAGAGACAGACAGCTCATATTGCCATCTTTACTGTAATTGAAATCAAAATAAAGGTGGCCCAAGGTCAGCCTGTGGTTGTTTTTCATCTTTCCTTTGAATTGTAAAATTGTGGGTGATGCATCTATTCTGCATTTGTTATTGCAGTTTATTAAATGTGGTTGGGAGGCACCAACTGCCATGAAAATCTCACCCATGGGAAAAAGAGAGGAATCCTGAGAGCTCAGGGGAGCACAGCAGGGCTCAACTCACTCTGTCCACATAGGCAGTAGAGAAAGCAGGTACCCTAGAGCTAGCTGGGGGTCATTAAAACGATAGCTATGATACAAGCAGTAGGAGTGTGAGTGTGAGTGTGAGTGTGTGTGTGTGTGTGTGTGTACGCACAGGCACATGTGCACCCAGGATCCCAGGATAAAACATTCTTTAGCTTTTTCCTTAAGTTTTTGGCTCCCAAATATTGGGATTTATACCATTCATAGTCCTAGTGAAATGAAGTCTTGAATGGTCTGGATTCTAAACATTCTGTTCTAGTTGGAAAAATCAATGTGACAAAGACCAGAAGTTGAGAACTAGTAATACGATTTTTCACTTGGATCCTCTGAGTCTTGTAAGAAACCCATCTTGCCACAATTATATTTGACATTGCTTTACAGGCATTAATGAAAACAAATAGCTGAAACTTAGAAAAATTGTTAGAGAGAAAATCATTATTAGCTGAGAATATACTTTTAGCTGGAAACAGAAAAGAATCTCCCAGAAATCTATGGATAAAGAGGAGGAAGGCTGGATTAAAATAATTAGGAATTAATAGCAATGCCAACAAGTAAGATTGAATACCTAGGAGTTAGCTGAGTGAGAAACCTGCAAAAGTTTCATAAGGAAAACTTAGAAACCCTTCCACAATAACCCACCTGCCCCTCCCCCTTCAAAACCATGAAGGGAGCATTTTGGTGGTTTCTCTACTATGCCCTTCACATAAGCCTTCTTGATTTAAAGACAGTCAAGAGCAAAGGGGAAAGCCAAATTGCTATCCAACAATAAAACTGCACTTAGAGATGCCAATTGACCATTTGTTAATCTAGACAGTACCATAGACCCATCAGACAACAGAATTCTCTTGAGTGTGTATGTGGAGTTGGGATGCAGAAAGAGTCCATTCAAGGATCCTTGGGATTAATGAGCAAGGAGAGGGTGGTATCTCAGCAGATAATGAGTGTTATGCATTGTCTGCTCTATATTATACAACTTTATTATTGTATGTTTATATTATATATTCTATATTAGATTGCATATCACTTATATGATACATATAACAAGATATATATCATATGATTATGTAATGGTTTGCATATGTTCATATACACATATGTAACATATAGAATAGGCTTCTATATCCAAAGATACAGAATAAGGGATCAATGTAGAAAAGAAAAAACTGAAGCCTCCAAAACCAAGAATTTGTGATAAAGATAAGCATTAAGTGTGGAAACGTGCTTTTCTGGAAGTGTTGTCAGGCTGATTTGTTAGCCATCGGGGGGTGGGAGTGGAATACTTGTCTGCCTGTTGTATCTGACAGCAGTGTAAATTTCCCTGTAAATGTAAAAGATAAACACTTTTAATTTGACACGATTTAAAACACCCTGGTAGGGAGCATGAAGAATGTGCTTTCTGGTCTCAGAGTCAAGAAAGTCTGAGTTTAGCACAAGACCAGAAGGTACAATAAAGAAAACGGCTACTAAATTGGACTACAAAGAACATAAATTATGCATTAGAATACCACAAAGAGATTGTAAACCAGGAAAGAGCATTTGCAGTTTATGCATTAAATAACAGGCTAAATCCTTTAAGTCTTGAGTTTCAAGAAACCATACTGTTAGTAAAATAGGGAAAGCTGTGATAAGAAAAAAAAATACCAGTGCTTCTAAAACATGTGGACAGGTCATTCAGCTTCAGTCAATGCGGTGGTTTAAATGAGAATGCCCCCCATAAGGCTCATATATTTGAATACTTGGGCCCAGGTTGGTAGAACTGTTATGGAAGGATTATGAGGTGTGGCCTTGTTGGAGAATGTGTGTGTCACTGGGGCTTTAAGGTTTCCAAAGTCCATGCTAGATACAGTCTCTGTCTTTGTCTGCCACTTGTAGACCACATATGAGCTTTAGCTGCTGCCCTAGTACCATGCTTGACCATTGTCATGCTTCCTGCCATGATAATCATGGACTTACCCTACTGTAAGCAAGGCCCCAATCAAATGCTTCTTCTATATGTTGCCTGGGACATGGTGTTTCATCACAGCAATAGAACAATAGCTAAGACAATAATTAAGACAATCAAATTGATGGAAATGCAGCTTAAAATCCCCTGGGGACACTGGTTCTCATCATTCAGGCTGACCAAGACTAAAATGTCTGATGACACACTGCCACAAGCCAGGGTTGGGAAACTGAGTAATATCCAGCATAGACCACTTTCTTCCCCAAATCCAGATAACCAGTAAGGTATGGGCATGTTCCCTCGGATGCTCTTTGGATAGCACTGTGAGTAACAGATGTAGTAGGACCAGTTTAGAATAAAAGAGACACAGGCATAGTCTTCCTTTCTGCTGCTTTCAGTAATACCACGTTAGCCTCAGACTGACATGTTGAGAGCGCTTACAGCACAGAAACTTGCAAGCAGTACATATCAGCTCTGCTCACCTAGCTGGGGGATGTGATGGGTGCATGAGTACTTTCAGTTTCTGAAGTTTCAGCCAAGTTGATAAGTTCATAACAGTTCATAGCTTTAATTTGCAAATTTGAAAGGGTTGGGTATGGCTGAATCATTTTTTAGATTATACGGAATTTTGTCTTTAATTTTCCAGTTGGTAGATTAGCTTGTAAGAGCGTATATCTTGGTATATTAAAGAATTAAGCTTTCCTCATACTGCAGTAACTACTGTATAACTTTTTTGTATAATAAACTTAATTTATATTGGAACAAATATAAAACTCATTTCCTTTCTGTTTCCTTCCATTGCTGTGGGCATCGTTGCCCCTAGCTTACTGAAGGATTCTTATACATACTTCTACAGTTTCTGGTTTTTGGGGTTTGTTTGTTTGTTTGTTTGTTTGCTTGTTTTACTTTTCCATTTACCCACCTGCAATTTATTTTGAAATACGTGAAGTGCTAACTTTATTCCTTATTGTCCATTTTTTCTTCTAGTGTCTTTATTGGCCAACCTATTCAAAATTTAATGGCAATATCTATATAGTACCATGTTGTTGCATAGCTTTTGCTGGAATAATAATGTTATTAAGTCTTGATGATAGCTAACATCACACCAGATTTGTCCATTGAATGTGTTGACCATGACTTCTCCCGCCTTCTTCAAAAGTCTGTGACTCATAGCTCATTGCCTTCCACGTCATGGTCAAAGCATCTGTCAAAGCTCCCTAACTTCTCAGACTAGCTCCCAGCTGTGGTATAGACAAAGTGCCAGGTTGAGCAGCTGACTGGGTACTCCAGCACCTGGTCTCACGCCCTCTAGGCCATTTCTTTCCTAGCCATTGCCAGAGCTTTACAGCAAAGTCACCTGAGAACCTAAGCCTCAGCAACTCTGTGTGTCTCTTGCTGTCTGTTCAAAGTATGACCCTCATAGGAGCCCCCTTGGATGAAAGATGGGAGAGAAGCAAGATTTGACAATTCTGTTTTGTGCAAAGAGTTCTGATAAGTTCATCTTCATCTACTCATGGTAACTACCAGCTTTAGGTAACTGGCTAGGTTTTCAGAGCTCGGCATGATTTCTCTCTGGTTGAACAGATCTTAAGTCCAGTTAGAGAGCTATTGGTTACTACCGAGGTATGTGTGCCACTACTGCACTCTGGGCTTATCACACCATGCTGGTCATTGTGGTTTGTGTATACTACAACAATCAATAAAAAGTAGGCTCTAAATTTGACAAACAGTAATGAGGCATATATGTGAGGGTTTGCAAAGAGGAAAGAAAGGGGAAGATGTAGTTATGCTATAATCCCAAGAAAAATTTAAAAATTGAAAGAGAAAAACAATGTATACCTCAAAATACTGTCTAAACTCTAACACCTTCACGCTAGTCTAGACCTTTGGCTTTGACTCTCATATGATCTCAGGCTAAAACTGTGACCAGCTGACTTTGAATGTAGTGTGTTCTCTTTAAAACACATGCTGAATTCTGCCTTGGCAGCAGTGCTGGTCAGAAGGGCATCATGAAAGGAGTAGATCATCGGGATAGGCCCTCATGATAGATTAACACACTTCCTGCAGAAATGTGTTAGCTATCCAGAGAGTTTAGCTACTTTTCTGCTTCTCTGCTGACCGTTTAGCTCCCACTCTATAGCAAGCTGAAGCAGCCCACGGTCCCCCAAAGAAATTTAACAGATGCCCCACTATGCTCTGAACCACGAGATGCCAGCCTCATCCGTCCTTTAATCCAGTATTAGTAACAGAGAATAGACTATTACCACACATTTACATAAGTTGGGGGAGGGAAGGAGAGAACTGGTAGGATGGCCCCAGAGTGTCTTGTCTGGGCATCTGGATAAGTGGGGACACCCCTCACTGATATAACATTGGAAGAAATGTGTGCAAGAGCAGCATTCCTCAGACAATGCCTGGCCTGTTAGACTCGTTCAAAACCCACTAAAATTCACATGAAAAGGCAACAGAGAGGCCAGCACCGGTGGGGCACCACATATACTTTTATCTGCTGCCACTGTTTAACAGGAGCCATGATAAGGCAAGAAAGGGAGCGTATTCTATTACAAATTCTATTTGAGCTAAAAATGGAAGGCTTATCCAAACATGAACTCATCTTAAGGATTTAGAAAGCAGTATCAGAGGAAGCAAAATAGACATAATCCACACTGAATAAAAATTACTTAGGGAAAGAAGATTAGAAGTAATAAAGTCAGCAGAGGCTAATCTGATCGCCTAGGTTCTGATCGCCACTCGTACTCCCCCAGAGATTTGATTAGTAGTGCTTGCTTATGCAATACCTCACTTAGGTCTGAGATATATAGCTATCAACATCCCTCCTTTCTTATTCGACTTGCAACTCTGTGTCTTACTTAGGCTTTCCATTGCTGTGAAGAGATACCATGACCAAGGCAACTCTTATAAAGGACAACATTTAATTGGGGCTGGCTTGCTGATTCTGCAGCTCAGTCTATTATCATCCTGGCCAGAAGCATTGCAGAGTCCAGGCAGGCATGGCGCTGGAGGAGCTGAGAATTCAGCATGTTATTCAGAAGGCACACAGGAAACTGTCTCCCATGTGGCTTGGAAGAATATCTCAAAGTCTCCCTCCTGCCCGGCCCCCTCCAGCCCCCCATAGTGATACACTTCCTCCAACAAGGCCACACCTCCTAATAGTGCTATTCCATGGGCCAAGCTTATTCTCTAGACTTTCCAGGCATTTACATCTCTTTATATTTTGACTTTCAGCTTTGTTTCAGGAAATCAGGCATATATAATATGGGTCTCCTCTTCCTCTCTTTCTCTTTTGCCGTTGGGGGCATGGGATTATGACCCTAATATAGCCCGAGCTGTCCACATACTAGAGATCTTCCTGACTCAGCCTACCAAACACTGGGTTTACAGGTGTGTGAGGGTTGGTGTTAAATGTCAGCTTGATACAATCTAGAATGACCTAGGAGAAGGGCTTCTAGGAATTCCAGTAGAGAAGTATCTTGATTATGTTATCTGAGCAGGGAAGACTGGCCTACCGTGGGCGGCGCCATTCCCTAGCTAAGACCCTGGACTGTATGAAGAGAGAAAGGGAACCCAGTGGCACACCCATCCCCCTGCTCTGTGCTGCTATACCATCAACTGCTTCAAGCTCCTGCTGCCTCTACTTCCTCCACCATGATGGACTGTACGCTTGAGCTGTGAGCCAGAGTAAACGTTCTCTCCCTTAAGTTGCTTTTGTCAGGGTACTTTACCATAGCAAGAGGAAAGGAAGCTAAGACGAGGTGTGTGTCACTATGCCTGACTTCACACCAGACTCTGTGCTAGTTGACCTGGAAACTCAAAAGCCTTTTTACGCCTCTCCCCTCCCCCTGGCCACCTGCTCTGCACCACTGACATCTACTATGTGCCTTGATTTGGTAACCAGCCGATCATTCATTCTTCTTAAGTTCTATTTTCTTGAATCCAAAGTATTTAGTCCTGTCCTTCAGCCTCCAGCCATTAGAGGGCAAGGCTGCTGCAGTTAACGGATCCTGCAACTTGTTTTGTGAGCTGGAGTGAAGGGAGTGTTTTTCCAATTACACACTATCTAATTCAATTTACATTTATTAGAGGAACTGCCAGCTATTTCATGTTAATATTGACATTTTCATAAGTGCTCGCAATTAGAATTCAAGCTGAGATTCCAATAAATCTCTTAGATGTGCTACCCTTATGCTTCTTGTCTTTAGACTAGAAAATATTTTGAAGAATGTGTTTGGAGGTCAGTCAGCCTTTGGGAGGGATTTATAATGTGTATGTAAAAACAGCTGGGCAGAGGAAAAATACAGCAGAGCACACTGGGGACAGCTCTAGCGGTGCGCCAGCTTCTGCAAGACAAGTGTGGGATATAAAATTCAAATTTTATCACAGATTAATGGAGCCACAGGTTTTCCGTTGTGAGGCACTTCGCTCCGTTGCTTCTAACAGCAGGCTCTGGCTATGTTTAAAGAACCCTTCCTGGCTGCATCTGAAACCTGGTCCTCTCAGCCCACATCAATTTACTTCACCTGCCATCATATGAGCATGCCTACCTTTAAGGAATGTCACAAAGTCCCCTGAAGAGACAGTAATGAAGTCCAAGTGCCCTGCCAATCTATGAAAATGAAAAGGTGTTTGTCTACATGTCGAATTTATTCATCAAACTGCTCGCCCTGTCTCATTGCCTGAAGTGCAGCTTTCTAAAGTGAGATCTTCAATGTACTGTGACATACTCTGGCTTCTCACTCGTAAGAATTCTCTACTTCGATTTTTAGAGAAATGCCTGGCTGAAGATACACACAGGATATTTATAAACAGATATCACACTGCACCATTTGACTGAGTGTGTGTGTGTGTGTATATGTGTGTATAGACATGCATGCACACATGCACATGTGGAACTCGAAGGTCAGTGTCAAGTGTTGTCCTCAATCAATGTCCACCTCAGTTTTTCAAGACTGGGTCTCTCAGTAGACCTAAAGGTCACATAGTCAGTGAGCATGGCTGGTCTCCAAACCCTGGGAATTCTTTCTATCTCCATCTTTTCAGCACTGGGATTATAAAGATGATCCACCATAGCCAACTTTAAAAAAACAAGTGTGTGTGTGTGTGTGTGAGAGAGAGAGAGAGAGAGAGAGAGAGAGAGAGAGAGACAGAGAGAGAAAGAGAGAAAGAGAGAGAGAGAGAGAGAGAGAGAGACAGAGAGACACAGAGAGAGAGAGAGACAGAGAGACAGAGACAGAGACAGAGACAGAGAGGTATATGTACCTCTAGTTGATACAAGCCACTAGGTGCTTTTTAAAGATCACAGGCTCTCTCCTGCCACCTTGTGTGATCTACAGATCAATTTCAGGTTATTAGGCAGTCACACAAGCAACTCTATGCTCTGATCAACTCCTGGGCCTCTAACATCTACCCTTTTTCTGTAGGTTCTGGGGGACTAAACTCAAGTCTTCATGTTTGTGCAGCAAGCACCTTACCAAGCTGAGCCATCTCTATGTCCCCTGACCTTCTTTAAGACCTTTATTTGTATGTGTCAATTAAAAGTCTAGAAAATAGGAAAGTTTAAGATGCGGGAGGTATGACACACAAGTACAGTTTTTTTCTAATGGGCAGAGGATAAGAACGAAGAGGATACACTTCTGTCAGTGACCACAGCTCTTGTAAATTCACCAGAAGAAATGAGGTATGTGGTTAATCCTCCAGTTCTCTGCCATGGCTACACAATAAAGCATCACTTCTGCAGGTTTAAGTAATAAAACAAAACAAACAAAATAACCCCCCAAGCCAGGCTGCATCCCAGACTGACTCAGCTACAGTCCTGTAGCATGTTTCAGGCATTGGTGGCTTTGACTTGCCCCCCCCCCCGCTTTTCCCTATCCGTATCCCCTGTGACTCCCAGCATCAGCCAAGGCTGAGGGGCTGCTTTAGTAAATGCCAGCCACCTGGCCCTGCAAGGGCACAGCGCTGGCCCACAGCTGCAGGGATTGCTGACTCAATTAGGGAGGGGCAGATGAGCTCAGCTGACAGGTGGCCAGCGGGAAGCACCTGGCTGTGCTCTGGTGGCCCTTGTGGTCTGTTGATGGTCCTGAGGGGACCTTGCACAGAGAGAAGGCAGGTCAAGGGAAGCTTCCCTACGGGAACATCTGGAGAAAAGCTTCGCTCTCCTCCAGTTCCTGCCTCCTCCCCACCATGGGCTCCGGCCAAATGGGTGGTTCTCCACAGAGTAAGCCTGTTTGTTGTTCTTAGGAGTGTGCACATTTTCTAGAGAGTTCCTTCATCTGTGGCAGTTCTCTCCTCTGCTCGTCACTCCTGCTATATCTGCATCCATCCTGACAGCCTTGGCAGATTCTTTTCTCTTGAGAAGCTGCCCCAATGTCTGCAACCTTCCTGGATTTCATTCTTTTCCTTGTTAAACAAGTGCTAGCCAGGAAACACCTGTCAGTGCATGAACCTGTCTCTCCCCCTCACCCCAGCTCCCTCCTCCTCTGTCTCCTCTCCACCCCTCTCCTGCTACCTTAAGTGTTAAGCATTTCAGGTTTGCACTAGATGTTATTAACCAGCAACAGCAACTGCAAGGACTTGTAACAGCTTCTCCGTTGCCTCCCTGTCCCACGTGGAGCTGCTCATCGAAGGAGGAGGAGGGGGGAGAGGAGGAAGAAGAGGAGGAAGAGGAGGAAGAGGAGGAGGAGAAGGAGAAAGAGGAGGAGGAGGAGGAGGAAGAGGAGGAGGAGAAGGAGGAGAAGGAGGAGGAGGAGGAGGAGAAGGAGGAGGAGGAGGAAGAGGAGGAGGAGGAGGAGGAAGAGGAGAAAGAGGAGGAAGAAGAGGTGGAGAAGGAGGAGGAGGAGGAGGAAGAGGAGGAGGAGAAGGAGGAAGAGGAGGAGGAAGAGGAGGAGGAGGAGGAGGAGGAGGAGATCTGCAGATTTTGTTCTTGGCTAACCTAACACCTGGATTGGTGTAATAACTAATAGTGAGCTGGTATTTGTACATTTATGGGAGACCCTTCCACTCTGTGTTGCAGACACAGTAACATTTGGTGGTCAGAACTGGATCCATGTCTACACAGATCCTAGTTTGCCACCATTTGGCCTGCTGGTGCTGTGACACATGTCCTTCCCATGTGGTCTGGCCCTGTGTGGCACTTCCTGATCCTCGATGGGAGTTGGGTTCCTTTTGTTCTTGTAACTGCACATGGCTTTCTGCAGACATGATTTCATTTTCTCTCTCCTAGCCTTGTCCTGTAAGGTAATCCGAGTGACAAACAGCTCCACGCACCATCCCTTACTGGTGGTTTAATTTTCCTGCTTGCCACCTGCCCAAAACCATAAAGGGCTGATGGCAGTCTCCGAACATGGAAAATGGACTACACAATGCCACACCCTAACCTGACGCCTGTGTCGCTGTTTGTTTGCTGTTATTATTTATTTATTTTAGTCAATTTGTTATCTGAGATGAGAGAACCGTAATTGAGAAAAGGCCTCCATAAGGACTGGTCTACAGGCAAGCCTGGAGGACATCTTCTTCCCTGGTGATTGGTATGAGAGGGCTCACAGCACTGTGGATGCTGCCACCCACACCTGGGCAGGTGGCCCTGGTGTTCATAAGGAAAAGTAGAATAGCAAGGCATGGGAGCAAGCCAGTAAGCAGCACCTCTCCATGGTTTCTGCAGCAGCTCAGCCTCCAGGTTCCTGTCCTGAGCTCCGACCCTGACTTCCCTCAATGATGGGCTACAAGCTATAGCATAAAGTAAAACCTTCTCTTCCCAAGTTACTTTGGGTAATGGTGTTTTAACACAGCAATATAAACACTAACTAAGGTAGAAACTGGTACCAGGAGTTGGGTATCTGATCATATGCTTTGGGAAGGATTGTGGCGGCATTTACACTTGGGGCTGGAAAGGCCTCTGGGTGCTCAGAGTGGGTTTTCGATCGAAGCTTGGAAGGTAAGCATATTGAGAGCAATGCAGATGATAGAGGTTTGTTTTGGTACTCTCTGATGGAGGCTCAGGAGGCGGCTGGGGGCATTCTATTCTCCAGCTCACAAGGCTTCAAGTTCTTGGACCGTCTGGTTCCCCAAAACTCCCTGGCAATTCTGTGTTTCCCTGCTACTTAGCTCATCTTCCTCCAGGGGACCCAAAAATACTGTACATCCCACACAGCAGCTTTTGCTTATAAAATATCTGCAGTGGGATTTGTAAGAGTATCTCTCAGGCAGGGGTTCCTAGGCCCAGGATCATGTATGCCTTCCCCATAGCAGGACATTTGGGCTCTTCCAGTCCCTCTGGTCCTCAGAGGGGGAGGGGAGATTTAGGAATCCAGTGCTGACACAAGCTCTGAGCAAATAAACACAGAACACACGGTTGCCCAAAGACTCGGATCACAACAGATCTCCAGCTGTTGGGAATACAAAGAGAAGTTTCTGAGGAAATGGGATGGGGTCCAATCAGGCCTTAGCAAGGGGCAGCAGACCTGACAGCTCAAGGTCCATCCCCATATACAGGGGCCCCATGAAAGCAGCAGCCTTTGAAGGGTGCCCAAAGAGCGAAGCTCCAGCCTAGAGCAGAGAAATGCTCATTTCACTAGAATACTACCAGCTGCCTCCTGAATGTCACTAGTGAGCAAAGGGAACATTTTTAGATCATAAAGATCCATGAACGGAGCCAAGGGGATAGACACAGCAATACTGATGATGATTCTTGGAGGTTTTTAGTTTCCCAAACACTTCCGCTGTATAGAGGGTTTTTCTGATTCTCCCAGCAGGCAATCGACAGTCCCACTGCACAGACCAGACAAGAGAGGCCCACAGAGGCCAACCACTGCCTGGTTCACCAGCTAGAACAGTTGAAAAGCAGGCAGCAATACACCAAGCCTCAGGCCCTTAGCTTGGCTGGCAATCAGAAGCCAAGTCTGTAGGAGCTGGGGAGCAAATGTTTCCTTTCCCACCTCCAGAAAGATTCTGGAAACATAGTTATCCTCTGAAACATCCAAAAATCAGACAATCCAAACCCTTTACTGGTTTTCTTTCTTAAAGAAAAACAACATTTTGGAACAGAAGTAAAACCCGAGGCTTTATTCTCAGGAGTCCTGAGACATCAGTTAGTGAAGACAGTGGAAATTTCCACCCACAGATACTTCACACCTATGGCTCCCAAGCTAATGATGTCAAATGTTCAGGCAAATTAAAATGCATAACTTTCTTCGGAAGGGAACAGAATGGATATTGGTGAGAGGATAGGAGTAGGGCCAGGGGAAACCACTGATGAGGTTTTTGACCAAGATACAGTGATACATAGGCATGAAAATGTCACAAGGAAATCCATTATTGTCTATGCTAACTGAAACCATCAGTGATAAAAAAAAAAAGTTTATAAAAAAGAACCCAGGTGATTCTGACCCAGGGTCAGGCTCTCTAGCACTGAACAGGGCCAACATGATTCACTGGATTCCTTCTGAATTAAGAAGCTGTAATTTACACAGCCTTTCTGTGAAACATGCATTATTTCCATGGTTTTCAGCCAAGTTGAATGACTCCTAGCCCAGAGGCAGCTTACTCTCTGGGAACATGTTCTCAAGCCCTCCCGCCCTTCAAGTGTGAGTTCCGGGAGTGACCTACTGGGGCATTGACTGCAGACCAAGCATTGACTGAGGACCAAGCTCAACATGATGGCTCTTAGAATTTGAAAGTGCAGAGAGGTATGTGCAAAGCCTTTCGCTACGAAAGTGTGCACAGCTGTCATGAAAAGGCAAGCAGATGTTATATATGCACAGCTGGCTGAGCAAAATGATAGCATGAGAAACCCAGTCTCACAGAGGCTCAGAGTCTATAAAGCGTAAGGGTTGGCATGAAAGGTCCCTGTTCTAGTCAGAGCTACTATTGCTGTGATGAAGCACTATGACCAAAGGCAATTTGGTGAGGGCGGGGGGCGGGAGCTGATGCAGAGGCTGTGGAGGGTGCTGCTTTCTGGCTTGTTCCCCATGGCTTGCTCAGCCTGCTTTATTATAGAACCCAGGACCACCAGCCCAGGGATGGTACCACTCACAATCGGTTGGGCCCTCCCTCATTGATCACTAATTTAAAAAATGCTCTACAGGTTGGCCTACAACCCATCTATGGAGGTATTTTCTCACCTGGGGTTCCTTCCTCACAGATGACTGTGTCAAGTTGACATAAATTAGACAGCACAGCCCAGTCTTTTGCTTTCCTTTCAACAACCCCCCAGTTGCTTCTATCTCATGCTCTCATTATAGAGTCTGGGGTCCAGGTATCTCCCTGACAGCCTTGCTCTAGGGGGCTGAGGAGACAAAGATAATTGAGACTGTAGCCATTGCCTTTCTTTCATGGTGACACTGTGTCAACCATCTCTCTGTATGTCATTAATTTATCTAAATATTATTCTCCTGTAAATGCCAGTAAAGAATATTTTGGAAAGAAACAGCAAGTTTGACAGAAACTAGAGGTTTCCAGAAATTATAAAGAACCAGAAGATGCTTGACTATTTGAAAACAAATGCCCTTCCCCCACTGCTCACAGCCTCCGTTTTGAGATAAGGTCTGACATATCCCAGGCTGGCTTCAAACTCTCGATAGCTGAGGATAACACTGAAGTTCTTACTTCTACCTCCCAACTGCTGGTACCAGGTTGTGAAATGCTGGGTATTGAACCTGAGGCTTCATGCACGTTAGGCAAGCACTCTGCCAACTCAGCCCCACCCCCACTTCAAACAAATGGTTTTCAATGGCGATATCTCTGTAAAGATGTGCCCCTGACATTACAGGAAACGATTCTGCTTGGAAAACACAGCCCTTGGCTGAATCCTCTTCTTCTTTACATTCAGAAGGTGAAACTTAAGGACTGAGGGGTGCCAATCCCAGTGGGATTGGGAGGTTTGTACTCTTTTCTGTCCCCATCCCACACTGCCAGTACCACACCTGTGTAAAGGTGACGTGACCCCAGTCCAGCATCCTTTTCTATATCCTTCCAAACAATCCACTACAACAAGGTACCACCCCTCTTCTGCCTCCTCATCCAGAAACCTTCTCAGCTGTATGCTAAGAAGCTCCACCGGATTGGGGCCAAGAGCACACTGGGATTTTTGGCAACTGGATAAAACAAGAGGGTTTGGGGCACTAAGATCTGGAATAGAGCTGTGATTCAGACAAACACTGAGTCTGTGGACATGTGGCATGCCAGGAGTGACCTGGTACACAGTCCCCAAGGGAGTGACATGCTTAGTCTAGAGGTGGCACACTCTCTCAGTTTTGCTGAAAAGACCCTGTCTCCCCACAGCTGTCTATGCCCCACAGAGAAACAAACAATACCCTCTTTTGAGTCATACAACTGACCATCCAGGCTTGCCAAATTGATGATGGGTCTGACTGGGGAAATTTTATGTCAAGGGACTACAGAGATGGAAAAATAAAAAGAAGTTTCAGCCATTAAAAAGAAAGAAAGAAAGAAAAAGGAAACAGATCGTCTTCCAAATAAACAAAGGATTCTCTGAAGAAGAAAACAAACTTGAACAGGGTCAGTCCAGGGCAGGTGACTCAGGACACTCCTTTTCTCTCCTCACCCCACCTCACCCCAGTTTTCCATCTGACACACTGGGGAACCTGGGGCTTCCCTGCAAGAGCTTGGCCAAGAAGCATCTGCTGAGCTCAGCTGAAACAGTCATACCCAGAGCACAGTGTGTGACTTGTGGAAGGGGGAGCCCTTCAGGTCAATGAGGGGAGAATTTTATCAGAAAATGTCCCTAGAACCTCTCAAGTCAGAGTCTACCAGGCAGTTAGCAGTGCAACTTTCAATACTGGGAGCTTCTAAAAAGTAATGGGGGCGGGGGAATAGAGAGATGGCTCAGTGGTTAAGAGTACTGGATGCTCTTCCAGAGGACTGAGGTTCAATTCCCAGCCCCTACATGGCAGCTCACAACCGTCTGTAACTCCAAGATCTGACACTCTCATACAGAATAAGGCAGGCAGAACACCAATGCACATAAAATAAAAATAAATAGATTTTTTTTAAAATCTAGGGCTAGAAAGGTAGCTTGGTAACAGCACTTGACTAGCATGCAAGAGGCACTGGATTTGATTCTCAGAACTGAAACAAACAACGCCTCTCTCAACTCTAAGTTGGCAATTTCACCTTTTAATGACTACAGTTTATCATTTAGGCACACTTAGGGAATTGTAACACATGAAATGCACTACAGAAGTAGTGCTCACGATCTGGGTCACATGACCCTTTCACAGGGGTTGCCTATCACATATGTTGCATATCAGACATTTGCATCAGGATTCTTAACAGTACCAAGATTAGAGTTAGATGAAGTAACAGATACTTCTATGGTTGGGTTCACCCTGACATGGGGGGCTGTATTAAAAGGTTGCGGCATCAGGAAGGTTAAGAAGCACTGCTCTATAAGATGGCACTAAACTTTGACAGACTAGAAGAATCCAGAAGAACTCCACATGCTATTTGAAAGACAGAACTAGAAGATTAATTTTTCCCTCTGGAGATCCCCAGTCAACTCAGGCTGATGCTAGGACAGAGAGTCCGTCTCCAAGTCTGACAGTGGGGCCCCCGCTGGGCTGAGGAAAACATTCACACAGCTCACTGAACAAGAGAGACTGACCGCATGGAGCCTTCACCATTATGTTCTAGTCTTTTTGGAAGGTACTCTGAAAGAGAAATATGGACAACACCAACCAATATATACATCATGTCACCAATCAAAAATATACCAGCAGCCATACTCCTAACTAGTAATCTAAAGATCAGGGTACTTGGCACCATAAACCAAAACCAGCACAAACAATAATAGCAGCAACAACAAACATTGAAGCTTCAGATAGATGACGGAATACTGAAAGGCTTAGAAATGTTTAAGAATTCTTACCATGAGATATCTTGGGGAATTACCAAGCTAAACGTGAAACTAGTGCACATTCCACAAACACATAGCTGGAAACTCATTTGATGTGATGTTTTCAGTGGGTATACATTGCGGACTAAGAAGTTACCTGAGGTTGGGGTAGTATGTGGATGCTCGGAGTGTCTGATTTGAGGGCATTTCAGATTGTCATGTAAGGATGCTCAGCCTGTACTGGTGGGGAGTGGTCAGCTTTGGGTCTGATCTGGGCCCATCTACCACCTGAATAGACACACTGGGTGAGAGGTTTGCATTTTCCTCTGTGTCTCTTATCACAGTTCTTAAGACATGAAAGCAACACCATGGTGACCTCCAAAGAATGGTCTCAGCATCAAACACACTGTGTTTTTTATGAATCAGAAAAGGTCTAGCTATTGTAATGGTGCTATCACTAATTTCTGCTGACAAGGCTGGTGATAAAGACCAGTGTTGGTAGATACAGGTGGGAGGGTGCACATCTGCATTGATACCTCACCACTTCCTGTCCTGCCCATCCATGCCCAACAACACAAGATGGCCTGGGAAGTCCAGCAGGCTCTCACACAGAGGCCGTGATTTCTGCCTCTTAAGCATGGGGCTCACAGCTCCTCCGTAAGCGTTTTTCACTTTGTCACTAAGAGATGAGAAATGTGTCCTTTATTCTGCTGTAGGACTGGCTGGGGTAGGTATTGGGGGAAGAGAATACAGCTCTGCCTTCTATTCTTGTGAGTAATTCCTGGCTTTATAAAAACAACTAGAGATCTTTATCGAGATTCAGAAAAGCAAGCAAGGTTCAGCATTTTACAGATAGCCATTGGCAGCATGGGAGGAACGTAGGATTTGAAGTTAAGAGGGCAGGAACGTAGGATTTGAAGTTAAGAGGGCTGGCAGGAAGGCAAACAGCTAGCAATTAGACCAGAAATCCGAGAGGTGCACCCTCAGGGGAACAGAACTCTGGCAATCCTAGGTCCTTTTGGAATCTGAAGGTCCTCAAGTGAAAATCCACTCCCTGGAGAAGTTGCCATGGGAACTGAATAGGATGGGGAAAGAACAAACTTTGCAACCCTCTGAGAGAGATCTCCAACTTACAGCTGTTCTTAACAATGGGAGTGGCAGGCCAGGGCTCCCAAGGAACCTCAATAAAGGCAAAAGGAACAAAGCAAATCTGGAATCAGTTCTGGGTCACCTGAGACATGTTTTCAACTCACAAAGGCTTCCTCTGGGCGAGCTCCTAACCTGAATTTACCACTCCAAGGCATGGGATAGCCACCACTGATGTGCAGTAGAACTTACCAGGTAGCGTTCCTCCTGCCTCATGCTGGGGGTGCGGATCATGTGATTCTGTTCTCCTCTCCAATCTCCAAAGCGACGGAAAAAATAGTTAGATAGAAATCTACTGACGGGGTCTCTGATGATGTTGATGTAGACAGGCTGGTCTCCTCCAAACCTAACACAGGACACACAAACAGGGAGTTTGTTACCAATCATTCCTTGAGCAAGAAAATAAGGCCTGCTGAAACAAATGTTCCCTCTAGGTTAACAGAACCCAGCCACTAACCTATGTGCTAATGTGCCTACCACCACTTTGACAGGAAACTGTAAACTAGGACTTTTGTTACCATGCAGGAAACAGATACAGTTACCCAGCAGGACACTGGGAGACCAGTTTTTTGACTTGTTTTGTTTTTAGCACAGCACTGTGCATAGCACACCACGTGGCACTGTTAAGGTACACACACGTATGCATGTGTGTGTGTGTGTGTATTTTTTCAGTAGACATGGCTTTGTTGAGGACAGGGCATAGTATTCTTGACTTTGTATCCCAGTAGCTGATGCAGAACCCACTGTCATACAGGTGGCTTTCCATGACTGTTTCAATCAATTGCTTGATTCTGAATGTGTAGTGGTGACCCAGTAATTATATATTGTAATTCACAGCATCTCAGTGAGGTGCTCTGAGGCGAGTGGACTGAAAAGAGATTTATTCACCACGTTCTTAAGCCTTTACACTGCAAACTCAGGGAAGACCTCCAATACTCCATGGACTAGAAACCAGAATTATCCCCATCTATACCTGGGGAAACTGAGGCAGAAAGAGGATAGATAATCTCTGGCTATGCCACGAAATAGACACGGGTCGTCTGGATCCAGAATCTTCACTTTTAACCATGGAAGGGAAATTCCAGAGTTCAGAAATGTAGTGATGCAAAGATACAAGAAAGAGATACAAGTCACAAGAGAATTGTCCTCAAGTGGTGGAATTAGTCCCCAGCACTCAGGAGGCGGACTTACAAGTTTGAGGACAGCCTAAGCTATGTAGTGAGACTCCATCTGAAAACAACCAAAGTATACATCTCTCAGGGATTAATGCCCAACATTTAACACTTCTGATAGATGTTACCATCTACAAAGGTTGTGTTCTAGAACTATGCCACTGAGTTATATACACAGTTGCATATAGCACAGTGTAGCTACAATTGCATATAGCCACAGTGCGCATTGCATATAGTAGTTACCAATGTATTAACTAGGTTTTTAGGTTTTGTGTTAGGGTCATTCATGACTATCCTGGGGTCCAGTTGGGCTAGCAACAACAGGGTGCCAGCTCTTGACGGCTATTCTAGCTTCAATCTCTATCGGATGAAAGTGCTTGGCATTATGCCAAGGGACAGAGCATCCTCAGACGAAATAGATGGACACGATCCAGTTCCCACCTCTCTTGCTAGAAGACTCTGCTCACTATTTAAAACTCAGCTTGAGTCACAATCATAAAACTTCAGTAACTGTTTTGTTTCTCAGGCTGACCTCAAAACTAAGGCTGCCCCGAACTAATCCTTCAACCCCTGCCTTTCAAATGCTAGGCCTGCAGGTGTGCCAGGCTCTACATATGGTTAGCAATTAACCTCAGTGTTCTCTGGCCCTGAACTCTAGTTTTCCTACTGTGTGGACATGTCTGTCTCTCACAACATGCCCATACAACATGTATGAACCTCCTGGACAGCCAGGGATTTTGTCATCTTGTAGTGTGTAGCACACAGTAGGTGACTACATACAGAAAAAAATGTCTTCATGCATGCTTCTTAGTTATAAACTGGGCATGGAGGCATGTGCTTGGAATTCCAGCCATGGTGAGATGGGAGGTACAGAGGGAGAACCCTGGAACTCCTTGGCCAGCTAGTCTAGCCTATATATTGAAGTTCCAGGCCATAGAGACTCTGTCTCAAACAAAAGTCCCTTGAGAAATGATATTCAAGGTTGTCTTCACACACACACACACACACACACACACACACACACACACACACGAACTCACACACATACAAACAAGAAGATAAAGAAGCACCAAGGAAGGACTCTCCAATAATGTATTTCAGAATCCAACATATACACATGCTGTTCTGAATTCTCCCAGCACTGTCATATAGGACGACGTGTTACACCTAATGGAGCTTATCCCTGCTAATATAAATCTTGTCTATTCTTAGATGTAGGCAAGGTAACATCGATGCTTCTGAACATATGGATGACTGCAGTCTTAGGAGTTATCTGAGCCTATCACTGACTAACCTGAAAATACACAAACCCTGGATTTACCATCCTGTGTTCATCAAACTGGGCTCATAATGATGATAAACAGAAACTATGTGACAATTCTAGGAAGCGGGAAGATAAAAACTGCACAGCAAGTGTACGGACTTTTGTGTTGGGAACGTTTGCCAATGCTGACCAGCAGAACTTCTCAATCATGTAACCCATACACATCTCTCTAGAGATGAAGATACAGACATGAAGACATCAAGGCTGGTCATGCATACTGGTAGACGTGGCTCTCTGCCTTGCACTGAAGAGAGAGGAGTGACCTTTTGCTGTGGGAAGGTGAAGAAAATGGCTGGATGGAAAAGAAAGGGTGGGGACCAGTGATGTTAGGCTCCTGCTCATGGAGGGAGATGATGTGATAAGGACAAAAACAAATCTAGGAGGTGAGCTGAGGGAAAACAAACAGACTATGCTTGTTCTTGATGGGCTGCAAATATGGCTGCACCTCATGGCCACAGCGACCAGCTCCCTATTAGCCGAAAGCAGAGAGCCTAGGAATACTGCTATACAAGGAAGACAAATTCAGCAGATCTAAACAGGGAGGGCCCATGATAAAGCTTTCACTTTGAAATCCACCTCCTAGCTCTGTGTAAGTAGGTAGAGAGGGTGATAAACACCTGGCATCCTTTTTTTTCTTTCTTTTTTAACTTTGATTTTCCAAACTTGAAGCTTCTGGGTCATTATTAAAAGGCACAGAATCCAAAGGGATCCCACTGCTACTGAGAATAAGGGCAAAGCCAACGTATAGGAATAAGATGGGGAAACGGAACTAAACTGTAGAAGTGCTGAGATCTGGCTTACTCTGCTATTGGATGCCTTCAAAGGGCAGCTGGTTTCCAGCTCCCTTTCCACAGTAATTAAGGCTTCATTTGAGAAAGTATCAATGCCTGCGCTGGCACCCCAGCAGGCTCCTTGGAGGGTGAGTCCCTTTGTTTCTCTACTCTCCATTTTCCTTTCCTTCCCTTCCCTTCCCTTCCCTTCCCTTCCCTTCCCTTCCCTTCCCTTCCCTTCTTCCCTTCCCTTCCCTGTCCCTTCCCTTCCCATCCCTTCCCTTCCCTTCCCTTCCCTTCCCTTCCCTTCCCTTCCCTTCCCTTCCCTTTCTCCCTCCCTCCCTCCCTCCCTCCTTCCCTCCCTCTCACTATTTAGTGTTAGCATTGGGGCTACCATGAGAGCTGGGGAAACAGAAGTAGGAACGGAAGTTGGGGGTATCAGGGGGAACTCTGGGTAAAATGGAATAAGAAAGGTTAAAGGAAGAGGGATAGAAATTTTTAGTGTGAGAGATCCTATGCTCTACTCCACTGCTTGAAGGCCTTAGGGTCAAATGTATTTTAGAAAATTGTCTCAACAAGGATATCCTAACTGAGGGGTGAGAGGAATTCCAGACTGGGAAAAATATTTCCTCTGGTCGTAGAAAACAAATATAAACAGAAGCTTAGAAAACAGTCAGAGAGAGAGAGAGAGAGAGAGAGAGAGAGAGAGAGAGAGAGAGAGAGACAGAGAGAGAGACAGAGAGAGAGACAGAGAGAGAGACAGAGAGAGAGACAGAGAGACAGAGAGAGAGACAGAGAGAAAGAGACAGAGACAGAGACAGAGAGAGAGACAGAGAGAGACAGAGAGTCAGCAGGGGACAGGCTGAATGGAACATGCCACAGACTTCTCAGAATGCTGATCTGAGGCACACTCCAGTGAGGCTGCTGATGGTGAGGAGGTAAGATTAAACAAAAACAAAACCAAATTATATCCTAGAGTTACTTCAACAACCACTGAAAGACATATGAAGCTACATACAAACATGAAAGGCCTGACTCTGACATCCCAACCCCTAGTGGCATCTTCTAGGCCAAGGTGGTTTGCACTCCGTTCTCCTTTCATGCAGAGGAAGAAACATTTGTGTGGCCTACATTTCCAGGAAGTTCAAAACAAGTGTCAAAGAGCAGCCCAGTAGCAACCCTACAAACCCAGACCAAACCTGAGATCTCTGCTGAACTAGCAGGGCTCTGGTAAATGGCCTTCTCCATAGCAACCGCAGAAGCACATGATTGGTTGGATGAACTGAACTGCTATGCCCGAAGGGTTCCTTCAGACTCAGAGGAAAATGAAGAAAAGAGAGTAAAGACTTGAGTCAACGGATACATGACGTAATCAGCCAATGAGTGAACAGCGTGAGCTCATGGGATAGTATTTTCCATTGCCTCTCTTGTGTACATGCCAGATAAAGGCCATTATTCGTGGAGAATGATAAACATCGAAAACAAAACAAAGCAGCAGCAACAGCAAAACCTCTATAATGCAGGTCCTTCAAGACCTTACAAGTATTCAAGAAAAAAGGAAGGAGATGGAGGAGGGGCAGCATTTGGCCTGATCCTGAGAGCATGTTGACAGTGAGGATGTTGCTACAAGTTAATGATGTGTAAAAGATGAGAACGATCAACCAAAGCCAGCGCAGTCTGGTCTCTTGGTCTGGTTGCTTCACATGCACATGAGAAGGATTCACCAGTTGTAAGGGCAGGCTTCTTGAGGGGAGCTCAATTGTACTTATGCTTAGGATTCAAAATAGATAGCTCAGGTCTCAAAGTGTTTATCAATTTCCAACTTAGTTGCTTTCCTTATCCCTTGCTTTTTTGTGGGGAGGACTTTTCTTTGTACAGTCACAGTTTGCTACTTAGAATGAAGATTTCCATAAATATACTCTCTTGAAGTGAAGAAAAGCTGGCTCCTTGTATTTAGGTTTGTCTTGTAATCCTCCTCATGTTTGTGGAAGTCATTATAGCCAAGGCCCTGGTCCTGGACTCCAGGGAGCGAAGAAGAGATTCAATGGCTTCCCGAGAAGCAGCCTCAGTAGGTGGTACGACCGACCCATTTCCTCTCCAGCTAAGTTCTCCTCTTAGTCAAGGCTTGGTCCATTCCTCCAACTCATCTCTGACTGACTTTCACTCCTGCTTCTCCGGTACTGGGAACATTCTTTTCTTTCATTGATCTAAAGCTAACTAACCAGTCTCTCATACCTCAGCAGGATCAGAGGGAGTTTGCGGCCCTCCATCTTTTTTTTTTTTCCACTTCAGAATGTGCTAGATTTATGATTATTTCAAAAGCAATCTTGAAAGGCACAAAAGCTTGCACAAAGAGAAAGGCCTGCTTTATGAAAGGTTTGACCTCATGAAGTACTCAGGCTTACCTAAGATAACCTGGATATTTATTATAATCACAGTAAGAAGACTAAATAATGGGGGAGGGGCAGGAGTCCGATGAAACTGAGAAGCTTTTGTAAGGCTGAGGACACCATCAATATGACAAAATGGCAGCCTACAGATTGGGAAATCTGTAGTGTTCACCAACACTACATCCAATAGAGAGCCAATATCCAAAATACATAGAGAACTCAAGAAAATAGACACAATCAAACCAAATCACCCAATGAAACAATGGGGTACAGAGCTAAACAGATAATTCTCAACAGAGGAATATCTAATGGCTGAGAAACACTTAAAGAAATATTCAACATCCCCAGTCATCAGGGAAATGCAAATCGAAATGACCCTAAAATTTCACCTTACACCCATTGGAATGACTAAGATCAAGAACTCAAGCGACAGCACATGCTGGTGAGGCTGTGGAGAAAGGGGAACCTCCTTCCATTGCTGATGGGGATGCAAATTTGTACAACCATTTTGGAAATCAATTTGGTGGTTTCTCAGAAAACTGGGAATAGTTTTACCCTAAAACCCAGCTACACTATTCTAGGGCATATACCACAAAGATTCCCCATTATACCAGAGGAACACTTGCTCAACTATGTTCATAGCAGCTTTTTCATAGTAGCCAGGAAACAACCTAGGTGTCTCTCAGCTGAAGAATAGATAAAGAAAATGTGTTACATCTATACAACCTACGACTATGCTATGACAACCATGTTTATAATGATGTGCATGGATTAGAACAGATTAACTGAAATGTTATCAACACAACCACCTGCCCCTACTTTTTCCAAGCATGTAATACTTACGCACATTTATTAGGCATCTGGTAAGTACACAGCTTATTTCTTTTCTGTGCTGTGTAAAATTATTTCATACTCTTTTTTTGTTTGTTTGTTTTTTCTAGATTTCATACTCTTTTTTTTTTTTGCGGCCCTCCATCTTATGCTAGGGGAATCCCTGTGACTTCTCTCCCTCTACATCACACCTAACTACATACTTCTTCAGCAGAAGAATAATTCAAGGATTCCAAAGATAAGAGAAACATCTGAGTTCACTGTGGAAGTCCCAGCTATTATAACACAGGGAGAGCTGAGAGAGGAGGCTTCACCGATGTGCTCTGACTTGAGCCAAGAGTGGAGAGAGAAGACAGCCTGCCTGAGTTTGATACTGCTGTAGAATCATGAACCAGCTAACAGGCCTAACCAGCTTCAGAACTGTCACAGAGATCCTTTAAGATCCACTGAGAGTTCCTGTAATATTCTTCTCTCAGGAGCTGCCCCTATTTTAAAGATGGAAAAGTGGATAGCTTTTCCCAAGTGGCCATGTGGCTTGCCCTCATCTTGGGGAGTAGGAAGGCAAGCTCTAATACTTAGACATCCTGACAGCCTAGGTTCCACTGTTTTCTGTAGATGTTGTACCTTCTAAAAGGCTTTTTTTTTTCATCTAGAATTAAAACAATAAAGATTCCATTCCTGCATTTGATGGTGGAAGCCAGAGTAAAATATAGCCACCATGCTGGGTGCTGTCAATCCAATTAAGACGTCAGTTTTGGCTTCTCATTAGAGTTTTGAACTGGCCTGAGATCATTATTAAAATGTGTTGTATTGCAGTTTGGATGTGAATATCTAACCTAGAAAGAAAGAGGGATTACTGACTGAAGTTTGAAGGTGTCAACGATGGCAGAGGAGGAGGTTCACTGGATCAGCCAAAACCAAAGGCCTTTCTGTCTTTATAAATCATCAAACATAAGGACCAGAATATCTAACAAGTTCCAGTGGCCTCATTATGACTAATGACATGGTTTCTGGAGGACGAAGCAGGGTGCTCACACCAGCCAACCCAGTAATGAGCCATGGCGAGAAACAGTGAGGTGGGCCAGTACCTGGCCATCAGTCACTGTTGACCATTTTAAGTGTTCTATTTACTGTCCCACAGAACTGTGGCTTATCAAGATGGGGACTTTAGGCTTGGGAAACTAGCTTTTAAATACAGGGTTTAATAATGGGCCTTCGCCTTTGCTGAATCTCATTCCTCCTTTACATTGAATTGGAACAGGGCCTCCTGAGCAGCAGGGAAGTCCTTTGAAGGCTAAAACCTTCTCCAAGCCCAGTGGGTTGTCAGGACATAAGGCTGGACAGCAGAGCTTCTCCATAGCCAGCCTCCTGTGGTGCCAGCACACAGGGGCAGTGAAGTCAGCACATACTGAAGGCTGTACTCACTGCATGTGGATGGAGCACCCTGGTAAGCTCTTTGGACCCTGTGATGGAACTATTATGCTAAGATAAAGACAACACTGCCAGACTGCTGGCCAGGAGTCTCAGGAGCTTGTCAGCAGATGTGCCTCTGGACCCAGTGGTCTACTGGCTGACAGATGCCAACTGTGAGTACATGGCAGGGCCAGTGGGCACAGCAGGAACCTAAGGGTCACCAGTGTAAGGAAAAATGAATGACCCTGTAGGGGGCGTTTGTACTAACTGGTTTTATGTCCATGTGATACAGGCTAGAGTCATCTGAAAGGAGGTGAACTTCAAGCGAGAAAATGACTCCATACAATCTAACTATAAAACATTTTCTTAATTGGTGATCAATGCGAAGGGCCCATCCCAAAACGGGTGGTGCCATCCCTGGGCTGGTGGTCCTAGGTTCTAGAAGAAAGAAGGCTGAGCAAGCCATAATGAACAAGCCAGTAAGCATCTCCCTCCACTCCCATGGTCTCTGTATCAGCTCCTCCTCCAAGTCCCAGCCCTGCTTGAGTTCCTGTCCTGACATCCTCCAATGATGGTCTATGATCTGGAAATTGAAGCCAAGTAAACCCTTCCCTCCCCAACTTGATTTTTTTGATCATGATGTTTTCATCACAGCAATAGAAATTCTAACTAAGACAATTTGGTATCAAAAAAGGTATTGCTGTGACAGACCTCACTACGCTTTGGGAAGGACTATAGATAAACAATGGAACTTTGGGCTAGGAAAGCCGATGGGCATTGAGATCTCAGTGGGATGCACTGTGGACCCTGGAAAATAGGCATGGTGAGAATGGTGCAGACAGCAGAGGCCTGGCTTGTGAATTTCCAGAGGGAAGTTTGAAGATTCTATCAGGGTCATTTGCTATTTTGAATTGAGATTCTGTGGTTCTGATTACCTGGGGCTGAAGAATAAACTGTGATGAACAAGATACCAGAACTACTAAAGTGAAACCTTTGCTTTACTTGATGCTGGGTTAGATGGAGCTGAGAATTTATCGGTGGTTAAGAAGAGACCATCATCGTTGAGGTGAACTCTTCTGGGAAGTGTTTCCTGAGAAGCTGTATTCCAGAGGTGTCTGAGGTTGCACCTCCAGCTGGCAGCTGAACTTGGTAGAATGAATTAGCCAGATGGTACTGGTTTTGAAGGCATGAAGAAATCCTGGAGAGTAGTTGAGGCTTAGTATGTGAGAGACCTGGGAAGGGTACTGGTGAAGGTGCAGCTTCAGTAGCAGATGAAGGCTCAGGATGGAAGCAGTCAATGAGGAGAAGTTGAGGCTTGGAACCATGAGGAGAGCCCATGAGAGGTGCTGGTGCAAGTACAGCCTAGTTGCAGCAGAAGACACCAGCAGTTTTAGAGAAGCCAGTACCATGATCACCAAGAACAACAGCAGCAGTGGAGTGGAACCAGCCAGACCCTAGAAGAGAAGCTGTGTCTGTTGCAGAGGGTGGAACCAGAGAAGTGACCCAAGCCCTTTGGAGAAGTCCAAAAGATCATGAGTGGACCCCAGACAGTGGGTGGTTGGAGTTTGGTTTTGCTTTGATTTGGTTTTGACTGTGCCCTGCTTATTTTCCTTCCTGAAGTAAAAAAGTATTTATTTTTGATTTTACTAGAGCCCACAGTTAAGATACACTGAATAAAAAAAAAAAACCTTTAGGTTTTAAGGAGAACAACTATTTTAAAAGAACTGAAATTTTAATGTGGTTGAATCTGTAAAGACTGTGGAACCTTGAAAGTTATTCATGTTTTTAATGTGAGATCTTGGAAGTGAATAAGAAAGAAGGGTTATGGCTTAATAGTGATGTGTTTATATCAAGTTGAAAAGGGGTTGGTTGTGCTGGCTGGTTCTATGTCGACTTGACACAAGCTAGAGCCACGAGAGAGGAAGAAGACTCAACTGAGAAAATGTCTGCATGAGATCCAACTGAAAGAGGTTTTCTTAATCAGTGACCAATGGGAAAGGGCCCAGCCCATAAAGGGTGGGGCCATTCCTGGGCTAGTGGTTCTGGGTTCTATAAAAAGCAGGCTTGGCAAGCCATGTGAAGCAAGCAGTAAACAGCATCCTCTATGGCCTCTGTATCAGCTCCTGCCTCCAGGTTCCAGCCCTGTTTGAGTCCCTGTCCTGGCTTTCTCCAATGATGGGACTATGATCTAGAAGTGTAAGCCGAATAAACTGTTTCCTCTCTAACTTGTCTTTGGTCTTGGTGTTTCATAGCAGCAATGGAATGGAAACCCTAACTAAGACAGCATTAATGAATCACTGAGAGAAAGAACACATAGGACTTGAAGTTTCAATTGAACCAAGAGAAGGCCCCAAAATTTGAAAATCTACATTCTCTCTCTCTCTCTCTCTCTCTCTCTCTCTCTCTCTCTCTCTCTCTCTCTCTCTCTCTCTCATATATATATATATATATATATACAAAAACAAAACAAAACAACCCAAGTAGATCAAGAATAGCTCACCAGTGTCAAATATGCAGACTTGGGATGACTACTTTAAAAACAAAATAAAACAACAAAAGTAGGATGGAGTGTTGTGGGTAGCCCTGGCCTTGTATTTTGATATTAATTCCACTCTCCTGGGAGGGGCTGCAGAGGAGGAGTGAATCAGTACACAGGTGACTTCTATTGAACCTTCTGTCCACCTTAATTTGTAAAATAAAGGCTAGAGCCAGTGATTGGGCAGAGAAGGGGAGATGGAGAAATAAAGATTGGTGGGACGAGAGAGAGGGTTGAGAGAGACTACGACGGAGGAGGAAGACAATGGAGGAGGAAGACGATGGAGGAGCAGGAGGTGAAAGGACAAATGCGTGACTTGGAAAACCCGCAAGTTATAAGGGTCTCATAGCTGAGGAATAGAATAGTGTAGTGGTGAATCTACCCAATCCAGGCGTGCAGCTTATATTCATAATTATTGCGTCCTGTTTTCTTTGACAGGTCACATTTGGGTTGGAGATTTACAGCAACAATGGAGCTCTTTGTAGCAGAAGAAACACTCAATACACTACCTCCATATTGCCCCTATTGCTATTACACAGGTTCACACTGTCGGAAAATGTATGACAACATTCTCATTTCTTACCTCTGTTTCAATACAAAGATCAGTTCCGCCCCACCTCAACTAAACCACTGTTCCATTCAAAGTCTTGTCATTGAAAATAATTCCATGTTTTTATAATATTTCAGCTGGTATGTTCCAGGAAGCAAGGTTTCAAACTTTGACTTCTGTGTAGCAAGGCTAACTAGGTTGAGCACGTCCTTCGAGGGCGATGGCTCTGAGGTGTTGATTCCAGTAGGCCATTAGGGGCTGCTCATTAGACAGAGCATAAAGACCCAGAAGACAGGAAATGAATGACCACAAAGCTGGAGAACGACTCACCTGGAGAAGTTGAGGAAGTGGACATGTCTCGTGAATAAATAGGGCTGTTCGGCAGTACTTATATTCTTAATCAGTTCCATCTATTAAAAGAAGGACAGGGTTAGCACTCACAGGAACTAATGCTCTAAGCGACCTGCTAAAGGTTATCTGCCTTCCTCCTTTCACCCCCACTTATTTCTTCTGGGCCAGGGCCAGACAGCTGAACTTGATGCAAAGCATGAGCTTTCTGGTGAGGTTCTTCACTAATAAATCAGCTTCCTCGCCAAACTGATTGCCCTGAGACCAATTCAGTTGATTTTGTATAGAAAAACAAGGCAATGGATTATGTACTTTTCTTCAATGTTTGTGGATGACATACATGTACTGTGTGTACGCATGTGTGTATGCATGCATGCATGGACATATGCAGGTATGTGTGTGCCTGCATGTGTGCATGTGTGTATGTATGTGTGTATGCCTATGTGTGTGTGTGTGTGTTGTGCATGCATGTTTGCATGCATGTGTGTATATGGACATCCGCAGCTGTGTGTGTGCATGTGTGTATGCCTGTGTGTGTGTTGTACATGCATGTATGCATGGATGTGTGTGTATGCACATAGACAGCTGTGTGTGTGCATGTGTGCATGTGTGTATATATGTGTGCATGCATGTGTGTATGTATGTGTGCATGCATGTGTGTATGTATGTGTGTATGCCTGTGTGTGGTGTGCATGCATGTATGCATGTGTGTGTGTATGTACATATGCAGCTGTGTGTGTGCCTGTGTGCATGCATGTGTGTATGTATGCATGTGTGTATGCACATACACAGATGTCTGTGAGCATGCATGTGTGCATGTGTGTATGTATCTGTGTGTGTGTGTGTGTGTGTGTGTGTGTGTGTGTACAAGGGTATATTGAGAGAGAGTACACATCTGGGCTTTAGTCCTCACCTCCATCTTAACAGAAAGCTTCTTGGCTGTTTTTCCTCTGTGTATGCCAATCTGGCAGGCTTGTGAGTTCTAAGAATTCTCCTGCCTCCACTTTACATCTGGCCATAAGATCCTGAGGATTACAGGAGCTGGCATTATATGCAAGGCCTTTACATGGGGTCTGGGCATACAAACTCAGGTCCTTTCATGTGCTTGGCTCCTACTTTTCCCCACTGAGCCATTTCCTCAGCCTGATATTAAGTAAGTTTAGCTGGAAAAAAAAATCAACATTTTGCAGTGCTAAAATGCAGGTAAGAGAATACTTTTAATTACCTCCTTTAAAGTCAAACCAGGAGAAGGTGTTAGTCATTTCCTTATATTTCTGTGACATTATTGAGATTACAGAAATATTTTTAAACTCGTGTAGCAGAATTTGGAGTCAGAATAGTATACGCACCCTTCATTATTTTTCTCTTTGATTATAAAAATTTATAAGGAATATATTTCATGGGGAAACTCATGGGCCTCTGAAAATCTTGGGATATTTTGGTGGGTGGTCACGTGAATTATTTATTTGCAGTTATCAGTAAGGCAAAAAAAGCATTTCATGTTTATATAAGCTGAGTTTTATGGTCTCTTGCAATATGTCATGATACAGAAAATGGCTAGTGAAACGAGTTAGAAATTCCAGGCATTCTCAGACCTCCCTGACATCCTGAATTCTTTCTCTAGAATTTCCAGTTGGCCCGACCAAAATGGACATGGTAATCTCTTTTTTTTTTAAATTTTTTAAAGGCATTTTGAGACTGTTACTGTAGATGGACATCAGAGAAGGTTTCAGATGTTATGAACTAGGAGAAGTTGAAATCTGGGAACCAAAACCGCCGTTCACATGTTACACATGGCAACAATGGCAACAGTGAACTGAGAGTCTAGACCTTCAGTTGTTCTCAAACACAACAAGCCCTGGGCTGTCTTCTTCCCAAGGGTCTAACATAGGGGCTGCCCCATGTGTAAATACTTGATCATTATTCATGTGATAAACTTGACCAAGCACATGCTTTTTTATAGACCCAGATGATCTGTCTGAACCCACTAATTAGTTGTCCCTGCTTATAATGATTGGAGAAATCAAGCTGAATTTAAGAGTTAAATGGCTCAGGGCCTAAACCTGGGATTTTTGTTAGCTGAGAGAAGCTGGGGAAAGCATGGGTAAGCCAAAGTCTATTCCTTCCTTGGGCTTGAGTATAAAGGGAAACTGGATCCTGTTTCTGTGTCTCTGGTTTCCCTTCTAAGCAGCCCCTGCATGTTCTGGTAGTCAAGCTTCCTGCTTGAGCACACTGTTAATTCTGAGTTGTGATGAATTGCCCATCTCTATAGGCATAAGCACATAAACCTTGCTAATTTGTCCCGGAGGATGGCTGCTTAGGAAAAGAATTCTTGCCTATGTGTGTGTTTAAGATAAAGACGATTCCCACTGTTATCTCTAGATGATTTTAATTCAGATGGTTCCCCGTATACATAAAAGTCATGCAAGAATAATACCTGGTGGCACTGAAGAAGCAAACTGGAAAAGACCCTGGATCTTTCCCTTAGTCAACACTCTGGCACCCGCCCGAAACACATATCAGTATGTTACAGTTAATGACAGAAGGGAATGGTTAGACATTTGGGAACAGTGCCATCGTACCATAAAGTTGTCTATTTCTCTAGGAAGAATGGATTAGCAGTGACAGTGTGGCACTAGTCCTTAAACAGACTTGAGCTGCCACCGGTCATGTTTACTATGTTAGCAGAAGGAGAGCAGAGTGTTCCTCCCATACATGGTTTGTCACAGTTCCCCAAGCAGTAAAACCCCTTATGGCATGAGCACAGGCTGAGCACTGCTTGTTCAAGCACGATTTGTCCTTCACAAAGGCTAACACTTGACCCATTTCTAGGGACAAGCCATGGCCTCCCAAACTCCTGCCACCCAACACCCAACCCTCCCGCTGTCATTAGATTCCTGCTTTTTCCTTTGTCTTGATCCTTGGTGCCATTATGGCAGCAACTGCACTACTTAAAGTAGCCACAGAGTACACCCCTGATGTTCCTGGCTCACACAGGGCTGCTTCTGGCTTCTTCCTGATTCATATGCCCACTCAACAGTCATTGCCTATTTATTAATGCTCAGTAGATAAGCATTGTGAGTGGAAAGACTAGGTCCACCAGATTCAGAAACACACTCGTGAGTCCTATCTATTTTACTCTTTACTCAGCCCGATGCAGCCTGGGACAGCCTGGCTCAGCTTACAATGCTCTCCATAACACATCAAAGTAGACCTCACCTCCTTACTCCTTCCACATACCAACATCCATACCAACGCCTGGCCAGGAACATGTTTCCTCTTTCCAGAATATTCTTTCTGCAGCATTTTCAAGTCTGCAGCATTTTCCCTCCCTCCCTCCCTCCTCCCTCCCTCCCTCCCTCCCTCCTCCCTCCCTCC
>NW_021604601.1:810874-817144 GCF_004785775.1 Grammomys surdaster
CAGTTCTCCCGCGCGCCCCAGCCCCCCTACCACCAGCCCTCCCCCAGTCCCGCCCCGCCTCCCTCCCTCCCCCCGCCCCCCCTCCCCCCCTCCCTCCCTCCTTCCCTCCCTTCCTTCTTCTCTCCATCCCTCCCTCTCCTCCTTCCAGCTAAAATACTCCCCTCTTCCAGTTTGACTTTCTGTATCCCACTTTTCTTCAACACATATGATCACCAAGTCAACCTCAGACAGTACACCACTTGGTGTGCAGTTATAAAGAAAAAATATTGGGTCCTCCCTCTCAGAAGTCCAAAGTGTGGGAGGTGAGATAAAGTAGAGGAGAGGTGAAACCCAGGGATAATAAATAGCACAGGGTAGAAGGCACACGAGTGATGTGTCCGGCCTACATGCCGATGGAGATGGGGCACATCTCCCTAAGGGGCGTCCTCTATGACATGGAAGAATTCACAGTGGAAAAGGGACATCATGGATGCAATGCAAAGTGAAGGTAAGGGACAAACACAAACTGGAAGAAGCTGAGGGAATTGTCTATACCAGAGGCTGGCTCTTGTCATTGGCTTTAACTGTTAACTTGACAGATGACAACCTAGAGTCCTCTGAGAGGAACTACCTTGGTCAAATTGGGCACATCTTTGGGGGGGGGGGTTATCTTGATTATTAGTTGAAGTAGCACTGCCATATCTAGGTGACCCCAAGGTATACAAGAAAGGTAGCTAAGCATAAGCCCGTGAGCATGCCACAGAGTGACCCAGCAAACAGTGTTCAATCTGTTTCAGGCTCCTACCCTGACTTTCCTCATTGATGAACCATGACCTAGATGTATAAGTCAAACAAGTCCTTGCCTTCCTGAGTTGCTTTTGGTCAGAATATCTTGCTATAGCCCCAGAGAGTAGTGGTTCTCAACCTTCCAAATGTTGCATGTGACCCTTTAATACAGTTTCTCATGTTGTGGTGACCTTCAAGCATAAAATGATTTCATTGCTACTTCATAATTGTAATTTTTCTACTGTCCTGAATTGTAATGAATATCTGATATGTAGGCTGTCTGATATATTATTCCTGTGAAAGAGTTGTCTGACCTCCCCTCCCCCCGCAAATGGGTCATGAGTCACAAGTGGAGAACCACTGCTGTATAGGCTCAGCAAGGAAGTGGGTGAGTAGAGAGTTAGAGTCAGGTAATGAGAGGCACAGCAGACCATGTGAGGTCTCTGTAGGGATCTGACGTTAGAAAAGAATTGATTTATTTGTTATCTGAGATAAGGGTGGAAACTGTGCAGAAGAATAAAGACTGGGGGCTGAGGCCAGAAAGCTCAGTGGTAGACCACTTGACTAGGAGGTATGAAGCCCTGAGATCTGTCATTCCAGCACAGAAGGACTGGATAAAAAGCCTGGCTAGGAAGATGCCAGTGTGGATGGTAGCAGCAACAGTGGGTGCTGATGTGTTAGAAGAAACTTTGCTGTTGGGGTTGTTCAAGCTGTTCTGAGGCAAGGGGGTATGGGGATTCTCAGCTCATTTAGCAGGATGAAGAACTTCAGGGAGGGAGGTAAGGAAGATGGAAGCATGGAGCTTGGTGGCTATCTGCTGATAGAAAGTCAGGAAAAGTCTAGACACCATCTCTCTGAGGTCCTCAGCAAGGATAGTGAGTGCAAGTTGTAGGTCTGATACTGCTGTGTATTCAAATGATAAATACTGTCCCCAAGACCTGGTTGTCCCCATGAGTACACCAAGTGATTCTATGTAACCTTGCTCCCCAAGTTAATGGGTAAATAAAAGGCCAAAGCCTGTGATAGGGGAGTAAATGGAGGCAGGTGGATTTTCAGTTACCTGCCTAGGAATTGTAGGTAGAGGCTGGGAAAGAAGAAAGGACAGGGAGAGAGGAGGAAGCAGCCATGAGAGGAGATGGACCATGAGCACTTGGCCAGGAAAAACAGCAAGTCACAAGGGACATATGGCTGGGACAAGTTAGAACAGCTCCAAACCTGCCCAATCTGGGCTGATAGCTTGTAAATAAAATACCTGGATTCTTTCATACAAGTTAGCTAGCATTCATAATTCCTTTTACATACTGTGGTACCCATCTGTGGTGATGGGAATCCTGGAGGAGAAGCAAATTTGGCTGCAGAAAGAGAGATGTGTCTGCCTTTGATGTTCTCTGCCTAGAAATAAGGCTTGCTTCTTTGATCTTTCTCAGCTCTTCATCTGGGGAGGTTTTAGGACACCCCTTTTGATGATGCACTGTAACCGAGACTGTGTTCTCCTTTTTGACTTAGACTGAGTTACACGAGGGCTGAGGTTAGGCTTATTTGTCTGCTTAAGTCCCAGCCAGGTGTCTGCAGAGAATCTATGTACAAGTAGTGTTTATGGGATGAAGATACCCCTTTAGAAATGCTTGCTTAGTATCAAGAAACCCATCACTAACTGAAGTCATAATTGTCTACCACCCAGGCAATGAATCTAGCCTTTTCTAGAACAGACTGGTAACACTCTCCCGCAGGAATCAAATCATCAACAGTCCCCTTATAATATCCAAAGTGTAACAATTCCAAGCAAAGCCATTTTTTCTGGGTGTTGGGAGAGGGGTGTGTTACCTTCCATAGCAGGAGTTCTCTAAAGGGCTGGAGAGATGGCTCAGTGGTTAAGCAGGAGTTCTTTATATACCTGTTATCATTTAATGCTCCAAGAGTTGAGAATTATTACTCATTCTTGGAAATTAAGAAATTGGGGCACAGAAATGGTATATATAGGTTTATTTTAAAGGTGAATCTTATTTTGAATCATGTATATGCTCATGCATGGGTTGTGTGCATGGGCATGCATGGGTTATGTGCATGGGCATGCATCGGTTATGTGCATGGGTTATACAGAGCAGGTGCCAGGGGAGAGAGGCATCAGATGTCCGGGAGCTGGAGTTACAGGCAGTTATGAGCTGACAAACATGAATGCTGGGAACTGAGCTTGGGTTCTCTATAAGAATGACACGTATTCGATCATCGTGCCCTCTCTCCAGCCCCAGTGTTCACAGATTTTGTAAAATTGCGAAGATCCAATAGATGGTGCCAGGATTCCAACCCTCCAGTCACTCTCTTCATCCCAGAATGGTGGTCTCCTCATCCTTCTCAGACAATTATCTACACAGGAACTTTTAAAGTGGAAACAAGGGACTGGTAGGCACATTGATTCTGAAGAAAGAAGAGGGTCTAGAGAAAATAAACGTTTTGTGTCTCTTAGGATGTGCTAAACAACCGATGGATGAAAAACATGGAGAAATACAAGTATTACAGATCTGAGTGAGTGGCTCAGCGGCAGAGTGCATGGGTAGCCTGCTTGGAACCTTTGTCTTTTCTAGGAACACACACACACACACACACACACACACACACACACACAGAGAGAGAGAGAGAGAGAGAGAGAGACAGAGAGAGACAGAGAGAGAGACAGAGAGAGAGACAGAGAGAGATAGAGAGACAGAGAGGCAGAGAGAGACAGAGACACAGAGAGAGAGACAGACAGAGAGACAGAGACAGACAGACACTATGGATAGAAAGAATATTTACTAAAATTTCTAGGGTGGCAAAACAGTATATACTACCATGAACAAGAAAGGATTTTAAATACATAGGAAAAGGGTAGGTATGGCTTGAAATTCATCTAAGGGAATAAGTAAAATTTATGCTGATGGACTGAATTGAGGTTTCAAAAGGAAAGAAAATGCAAAAACCAAGCACACTTACTACACAGAGGTGGCGCTTGGAAGCCTTTCTAACAGTTTGCTCCCTCCTCTCCCCATGGCAGGATGGGAGAGCACAGACTTTTATCTGCAGCTCTGAAGATGTCTTTGCTCCTGACATCTTCAGGAAATGCTTGTCAGTTTGTCAACAGGAAGGGTATCTCTGCTCTACCTTGGTCTGAATTCTTGTGTCACTCAGAAACAATTAGATGCCCTGCAATTTTGCAAAGCATCTTAAATCAAAGAAAGGACTTACGCTTATTAACATATCAAAGCAAACGCAAACCGCCCAGAGGGGGGGAACTGTAGGTTCTTTCTCAAACTAAGAGGTTGAGAAAGGCGAATGAGGGTCTCGGGCTACCTTCCTTCCTCTTGGGGGTACAGGGAAGGCCCCAGCTGAGTCTTTTTCTATCTTTAGGTCAGAGCTATAAAAACTAGAGAAGCAAGTGCCTGCAGTTAAGAAGAAGTCCACCAGGGGGAGCAGTAACATGAGTGTGGCAAAGAGGCTATGTCCGGGCTAGATACAGAAAACTAACGGACAAGATTCAAACCCTAGGACAGAAGGAACTGTCTCCCCTTCCCCAGATCATATGGCCTCTCTCTTTTGTCCTCTTTTCTTCCCTTTGAAAAGAGACTGGTTAGAAGACTGGTTTTGTTTCGGGACCCCAAGACAATGTAGAACCTATTCCATGAACTGATCAGAATTCTGGCTTGATCTCAGAGTCACTTTGGAGCAGCATTCTCCAATGCCATTGAAAGACAGTGTCCATTGGCATTGGCAGTGTCCATTGGACAATTGGCATTGTCCAACGCTGCTCCAAGCTGATTCTGAAGTGACACTGTTTGTCTTCTTGCAAAGGCAGGAAGCCTGGAGGGTTATTCTGACAGCCTTTCCAAAAAGTGTCTGGTTCTTAGAATAGCATGCAGAAGGTGACAAGCACAGGAAAAAGCATCTGATATGATATCATTACATACATGCTGTGCTCCCAGATATCGGGGAGGCTGAGTCAGGAAGGTCATGAGTTCAATGCCAGCCTTGGCTATATAATGAGGAGGGCTTGTTTCAAAGCAAAAATAAAAACTTCATAAAGCCGTCTGAGACATTAGTCTTGAGTGACTGAATTTTCTTTCTTGGAGGATTTATTTTATTTTATTTAAAGATCACCCTTCATGAAGTGAGTGGATTTTGTGATATGGTCACCTTCAGGAGAGTTCCTTCAGATACACACATACCTGGGTGATTCCTTGCACACTTATCTCTCTATTCCTGCAGTAAGCCATGGGAATAGAGAATGTGCAAATGCTTTCTGGAAGATTCTCACTCCTGGCATAAGAACTGTTTTGAATGGCTGCCCTTTAACTACTGAATACAATTTTACCTCGTACACTTACCATTCAAACTTCACCAGGATCTGACCCCAACTTGCTTTTACGTGTACTTCTATATTTTCTTGATTTATGTATATTTGTGTCAGGTTCAGAAGTCAGCTGCATGAACGATGAGCACTGTGCCTGCTTCTCAGCATCCACCATTAGCAGTAGATCCTCAATAAACACCCGAAAAAATAAACGAATAAATACAGGAAGGATTGACTGATTGAACAGAGGGCAGAGGACCAAGCATGGGGGTGCCCTAGAGGGATCTCCGTGGCCCCAAGAACTTTCCCAGAAGAACCATGGTTATGGTTATGTTTTAAGTCTCGTCACCTTATACTGAGAACTCAGACTTGGGTGTCGATTGAGAGCCAAGCCACAGGGTAGTTTGACACAGTGTAAGATAATACCAGGCCGTGCTGCCCTGTACCAAGAGTTTAATGCAGTCTGAAACACACGGGCATCGGACTGCCATCAGCTCCACCCTCTGAATGACTTCCAAGGCTTAGGTCATGTGAATGGCTACTGGACAGAGCCAAAGCAGATGTGGGGTTTATAGGGAAATAGCCTTTCCTGGTGATGGATGAAAGGACACGGACTAGGCCAGCGCTTCCCAAAGTATGATGTGTAAATTCTGTGGGATCCAAAGCACAGCCACGACACATAAAACTCCCCTGATCAACTAAGCCTGGGAAAGTCTAGGAGAAACTGGTGTTAAAATATATGTGCATATGTGTGTGTGTGTACAAGTGTTCCATGCCTTACTGCAGGAATAGAGAGATAAGTGTGCAAGGAATCACCCAGGTATGTGTGTATCTGAGGGAACTCTCCTGAAGGTGACCATATCACAAAATCCACTCGCTTCATGAAGGGTGATCTTTAAATAAAATAAAATAAATCCTCCAAGAAAGAAAATTCAGTCACTCAAGACTAATGTCTCAGACGGCTTTATGAAGTTTTTATTTTTGCTTTGAAACAAGCCCTCCTCATATGTGTATATAATATGTATATAATATACATATTATATACATATATAATATATATGTACATATAGTATATATGCATGTGTGTATGTAGGAATAGATTAATGGATAGATAGATGATATATACATACATATATACATACATATATACATACATGTATACATACATACATATATACATACAT
>NW_021604601.1:817154-848689 GCF_004785775.1 Grammomys surdaster
CATACATATATACATACATGTATACATACATACATATATACATACATACTAACGTGCTTGATGTCTTAGCATGAGGATTAGAATTTAGATCCCTATTTCTTATAAATGGGGCAGAAATGGCAATCTGTCTGCAATCCCAGGCTTCAGGAGGTGAAGACATGTGATTCTCAGAGCAAGCTGGTGAACTGGGAAACTCTGAGTTTAGGGAAAAATCCATTCTTTAGCAGATAAAATGAAGAATGATGTAGGAAGACAGCCAGTGACAAGCTCTGGGCTACACACCCACACCCACATACACATACTCACAAAACACACACACACACAACATACAACATCAGCACATGCATATGTGTCAGCACATATATACATGTGAATATGCAAATAGACACACACACACAGTCACCAATCAGCACATGCATTCACATGGACTCACATTTGAACACACACTCACACACATGGTCACCAGCACATGCATAAACACAGATGTACGCAGGTGAACATGCAAACACACACATACACACACATACACACACATATATATACATATACATACTCACAGTCATCAACACACAAACACATAAACCCTCAACGCACACACATACATACATACACACAGTCACCAGCATATGCATATACATGGACACATACGTGGGCATACACACTCACAGTTACCAGCACACAGGCGCACACACATACAGATGTGCCCATACATATGTCAACACACAAATATATACATGCGTACCATACACATACAGTGTATATGTATATGTCTTAAGACTGTCAGTCTCTAAAATGTGAATAATCACTGTGAATCTTCTAGATGAAAACATGGCACAGAGGAGCCCCCAAATTTCTAAGCCATTCTCTTTTCCTTCCTTCCTGGATGGAGGGAGTGTGGAGCCCTAGAGAACACCCTTTGGGAAAATGCTGACATGAGGACCTCACCAGGGCTTCTTTAGCCTGCCTGCTGCATCATAGAAAAGCTGTCTGTGCCACCTCTACACAGCACCCCCCCTTCCTTTTTTTTTTTTTTTAAAGAATTTTCTGGATGCCTTCCCAGCATTTCCAGCAGAAGGGCACTGAGACTCTAAGATTCCAAAAGCTCTGCTGGCGATCCCATTGCATTATGGGAACAGCCTTTGGATCTGGGTGAGCCCAGGTCCAAGTGGAGCCATCATAAGCAGTCACTCCAGTTATTTCTGGAAGGTGAAAAATTATCTCAGTTTCTCACCCAGAAGCCAGGGAGCGACACTTACTCACTGGTATATTTTTGGCCCCAAATGGTTAAAGGACATAATTAGGAGAAACAATTCACATGTAGGTTTCCATTTGCTTTATACATCCTCAAAAACTCCGGCAGAAAAACGAATACCAAAGTGATCTGCTTTTGCAAATCTTTGCGACTCAGAGGCCAGTTTCTGCCATTCTCCAACTAGAATAACAGGGTTCTCTCCCTGTGAGTTGCCCCTGGCACTTCTGACCTTCACTATACATCGGGCACAGCACTGAAGTCACTTTAGGACTAGCGAACAGGCTGTGAAGATTCTTGGACACCACTCCTTGCCCTTCAGGAAGGGGGAGAAGTCTCTTACCAGTCACACTAGATAGAATCTCCACATTGCAAGATCATATAAATCATGCCCCCTAACTGAGATCTATATTTAGGGTACAGATGAACCAGTGTCATCCTGAGTTTGTATTATATGTAACGCAAAGATCCAACACTTGGCCAACAGTGGTTACAAGCTCTTCTGTGGAGGAGGAATTATTCAAAGTATAATTTTCAAAGGTGTGCCTGTTTCTATGAGAGCAGATGTAATAGGTTTTTATAGGCATCTTAACATTTGGTGTCTTCATGTTCCCTTTCCTGCTTAAAAATCCCCTAGGCTATAAAGTTTTAACCCTTAACTGTGAGTGTGTAGACATGTGTCTGCACATGAATGAACACATGTGCGCATGATGATAATGTGTTCATTGAATCCTGGCTCAGAGAAATGCCTTGTGGTTGAACAAAGTGGCACAGATAAATCCCATAAATGGATATAATTTTGAAGTTCATTTATATGTCAGTTGTTTGGATCATGGAACATATTTTCTCATGAAAAAAAGATGGTTTTTATAGTAAATAGATTCCTGGCCTAGCACACAAGAAACTGTTTAACTCCTACAGTACCTAAAATAACATTGTTATTATTTATTATTATTATTAATTTTGAGAACAATTTTCCATGGGAATAATTTTCAGAGTTCTACTGTTTAAGAGAGAGAGAGCCACTGACTATAAAATTTTAACTAGTCTCCTAAATCACACCACCATTTTTCCTTTAATAAATTACCAAGAAGAGCAGCTATTAATACCGCAAATTATTTCCTGAATACGTTAAGTTAAAATAATAATTCTTTCTCTGCTGTCATATGTACTTTCAAACTTTAGTAAAAGGGATCATGGAACAAAGACAAGTCTCTCAGGACATCACAGAGATAGACCAGATCTGGGTTCTTGTCTTTCTGTTTCTTGGCTACTCTCCTGTGTGCAGGAGCCAGGTAAGATGGCTCCAGAGAAGCTGTGAGCATGGTTCTCATTTTTATTTTTATACCAGACTTGTATATCTGCTTTTCCTTCCAAGTCATTACCTTTGTTTTAGATTTTTTTCTTTAAATTGTCTTATAATTTAATAGGAATCTGCAGTAAGTAATGAAATCTAGTCTAGGTCACACTGACCACAGGAATCAGAACCACATAACACGTGGAGTATGCTAGAATTTGTATAAATATATCACAGAAACATAGTGCTTTAAAGAACCTAAAAAGTCTGTCTCGCCTATTCCCTGGCTTCCAGACAACCCAACCATTCCAAACAGATGAGAGTTTCCCTTTCGAAGGGGAAGAGTGCCCTTGTCTTTAACCCTATCTAGTAACCACCTATTTGCTGCCAGTATATTTGTGTTAGCTTTTTATTTAAATTATTTTATTCATGATTACACCCGTATTTAAATCAGGGAACAAAGTAGGGTTATCTACTCAAAACTCTCATAATGAATTCAACATTAGAATTCTGTGTTCTTTCCCTTGGGATGTTCCTGAACATTCCAGTGTCTGATCCTTCAGTCCTTTCTTCTGTGTTCTCTGGGCTGTTTACAGGCCTTCAACAGGGGTCACCTGAATGTAAAAACTGTCTTAAAAGGTATCTAGGAATTCTGCATGGAATGCACGCACAGCAACATTTAGGCATAATCTGAGAAGCAGGGCCTAAGACTTGTATGCAAAGGAAGATAAAATTTAATGACCGTAATAACATCATAAGAACATAGACTATTTATTTACCGTCATTTTCTTGTGGGAAGTAAAAAGATCATAATCAGCCAAAGTAAGGGAATCAAAGGGACTCTGAACATGACCTCCCCCCCACCCCCCGCAACCTGGCTCTTTCTCCCCGCTCTCTTTTTGAGGCAGGGTTCACCATGTAACTCTGGCTGGCCTGCAACTTACTACATAGACCAGGCTGGCCTTCAACCCATAGAGATGAACCTGCCTTTGCCTCCCTGATGCTGGGATTAGCGGCATGGTGATACTACATCCAGGTTCACAGCTTTAAATGCCAAACATATGTTTCTTTTCATTCCTTGTGTTTAGTATGTATAAATGCATATGTGTTCATATTGTGCATGCGTGTGTATGAACATGCTCATGGAGTTCAGGGGTTTCAACAGCTACACGGTCACTTTTCAACTTATTATTTAAAAAAACGGATGCATACAGTGTGTGTGTCATGTGTGTTATGTAGGTGTGCACACATTTGTGTGTGTGAATACAAGTATGTATGTGTGTGAATACAGGTGTGTGAATACTGCATATAATGTATGTGTCATGTGTGTATGCACATTTCTTTGTGTGAATACAGGTGTGTGTGGCACAGTATATGTACAGAGGTCAGAGGGCAACCTTGGGTGTCAGTCCTCACCTTCCACTTTCCTTTGAGATAGGGTCTTTGCTGGGTTTTGCTAGTTTGTTTTTTTTTGTTTTTTTGTTTTTGTTTTTTGTTTTTGTTTTTTGTTTTTTTTTTGTCTTGGGAGGGCTTGTGCTACACGTTGCCTCTACTTCTGTCCTAGTTAGGGTTTACTGCTGTGAACAGACACCATGATCAAGGCAACTCTTATAAGGACAACATTTAATTGGGACTGGCTTATAGGTTCAGAGGTTCAGTCCATTATCACCAAGGCAAGAACATGGCAGCATCCAGGCAGGCATGGTGCAGGAGGAGCTGAGAGTTCTACATCTTCATCTGAAGGCTACTAAAAGACTGGTTTCCAAGCAGCTAGGACAAAGCCCATGCCCACAGTGACACACCTCACCCAACAAGGTCACACCTTCTAATAGTGCCATTCCCTGGGCCAACCACATTGGTTCTCAACATCGCTCCTCACAAGGAAGTAAGCACTCTTGTACGATGAGCCATCTCTCCACCCCCACCTTAATTTTTGAGACTTCAGTAAACCTGGAGTTCCCTAGGTTGGCAACATGGGATGCCCAGACAGCTCCAGAGATCCAGCTGTCTCAGAAGACCCAGTGCAGGGCTCACAGACTCTTTGGAGCATTCATGTTGCATTGAAAATCTGAGAGTAGAGAGTAAAAACAGGAAGTAGGAACAGGCTATCAAAATTCAAACCCCACTCCTGGAAACATATTTCCTCCATCCAGGTAGACTCCAAGTCCTAAAGATTCCCTAACCTTCAAAAACTGTGCCACCAGCTGAGGACCAAAGAGTCAAACATGGGAGACAATGGGGGACATTTCACATACAAACCACAACAACCTGGGGTCAAAAAAGAAAAAAGGCTCTGTTACTTTAGAAACTTATATTATCCAATGAGTGGCACTTAACTATCAAGTCGAGATCACAATATTGAAACCTCAGCATGCGTCTATTCTTCAGTCATTATCTTCCCCTTGGAGGCACATAGAACCGTGTAGATAGAGGCATACTGTCTACATTTTGCATTGGCCTCTTATGTTTGTTCAAATTCAGGGGAATTTGAACTCTGCCACTCATGGTTTGCCCTGAGGAGTAAACACTTTACTCAATGAACCACTGCTCTAGCTTAAAGGAATGACACCCCTCTGTCTACAAGGGTCTGTTTTTACTCTCTACTTTCAGATTGCCCATGCAACATGAAAGCCAGCCTCACGCCCCTGCCTGCCATCATGTCATTCTTCCCCACCATGATGTGACTATCCTCTCTGGAAGTATAAGCCAAAATAAACCCTTCCCCCAGTTTTAAGTTGCTTTTATCAGGATATTTTATCAACAATAGAAACTAGTACACAGGTCGACAACAAGCTTTATCTTTCAAAAACAGACCACTGAGTACAGTACCCACATTTCCTACGCCAGCAGCTCCATGGATACAGTTGTCCTCACCTCTGCACAGGTTTACAAAGCAGGACAAGCTTTAGAACTTCCTGGAAAGCAACAGTACTGTCATTCTGTCACAGGTGTATCCAACTCTATGTGTAGCTATACTGAGGCAAAAAGGATTCTACAAAGTGGGGGAAATGATATATTTAAACTATATATACAAATGTTATATTTCCTAACAAATGTTTGGAAGCCAAGACTCAATGAGCTTATTATAATTAGATTCTTTCCTTCTGGTCTGGGCCCGAGCACTGAGCAGATCCCAGGCGGCAGCTCTGTACCCAATCTCACAAAACCCAGAGGAAGTGGAGCTCCCAGGAGTTCTAACCCGGGCAGTATCTTAGTTAAGGAGACAGCAACACCTGCCCCAAACAGGGAGTAACTGGGACCCACTGGGACCCAGGAATTCACTCTTGGCCCAGAGCACTGGTTCCTCCCAGTCTGCGCCTGAGCACTGAGCAGGTCTTGGCCCTCATCTCTAACTCCACCAGCAATACTCACCCCAAACAGTTCTGACACAACCAAGATAATAGGAAAGACAGGCTCCAGTCAGAGACAGCACAAGTAGCACTAAGGAGATCCAGATGACAAAAGGCAAGTGCAAGAACATAAGCATCAGCAACCCAGGGTACTTGGCATCATCAGAACCTAGTTCTCCCACACTAGAAAGTACTGAATTCCCCATATCACCAGGAAAGCAATATTCAGATTTAAAATCACTTCTAATAATGATGATAGAGAACTTTAAGAAGGTCATAAATAACACTCTCAAAGAAATCAAAGAGAACACAGGTAAACAGGTAGAAGCCCTTAAAGAGGAAACACAAAAATCCCTTAAAGAATTTCAAGAGAACACAACCAAACAGGTGAAGGAATTGAACAAAACCATCCAGGACATAAAAATGGAAGTAGAAACAATAAAGAAATCACAAAGGGAGATTACCCTGGAGATAGAAAACCTAGGAAAGAAATCAGGAGTCATAGACACAAGCATCACCAACAGAATTCAAGAGATAGAAGAGAGAATCTCAGGTGCAGGAGATACCATAGAAAATATTGACACAACTGTCAAAGAAATCTCAAAATGCATAAAGTTCTTAACACAAAACATACAGGAAATCCAGGATACAATGAGAAGATCAAACCTGAAGATAATACGTATAGAAGAGAGTGAAGATTCCCAACTTAAAGAGCCAATAAATATCTTCAACAAAATTATAGAAGAAAACTTCCCTAACCTAAAGAATGAGATGCCCATAAACATACAAGAAGCCTACAGAATGCCAAATAGACTAGACCAGAAAAGAAATACCTCACGTCATACAATAATCAAAACATGAAATGCACAAAACAAAGAAAGAATATTAAATGCAGTAAGGGAAAAAGGCCAAATAACATATAAAGGCAGACCTATCAGAATTACACCAGATTTCTCACCAGATACTATAAAAATGAGACGATCCTGGACAGATGTCATACAGACCCTAAGAGAACACAAATGCCAGCCCAGGCTACTATACCCAGCAAAACTCTCAATTGCCATAGATGGAGAAACCAAGATATCCCATGACAAAAACAAATTTACACAATATCTTTCCACAAATCCAGCACTACAAAGGATAATAGCGGGAAAGCTCCAATACAAGGAGGGCAACTATACCCTAGAAAGAGCAAGAAAGTAATCCTCTTCCAACAAATTCAAAATAAGATAGACATACAAACAATACTACTGCTAATAACAAAAATAACAAGAAGCAACAATCTCCTCTCCTTAATATCTCTTAACATCAATGGACTCAATTCCCCAACAAAAAGACATAGGCTAACGGACTGGATACACAAACAGGACCCAGCATTTTGCTGCATACAGGAAACCCACCTCAGTGACAAAGACAGATACTACCTTAGAGTAAAAGGCTGGAAAACAATTTTTCAAGCAAGTGGTCCTAAGAAACAAGCTGGAGTAGCCATTCTAAAACCTCCAGCCTAGGAACACAAAGGGAGGGACTCATGGCTCCACCGGTATAGGTAGTTGAGGGTGGCCTTGTCAGGCATCAGTGGAAATGGAGGTGCCTGAAAGTATGGATTCCCTAGTGTTGGGGAATTCGAGAGCAGGGAGGCAGAAATACAAGGATGGTTGGAGCACACCCTCATAGAAATAGGAGGAGGGAGAATGGGATAAAGGGTTTTGGGGAGCAATGGGAGAGGAGATAACATTGAAAGGTAAATAAATAAAATATCCAATTAAAAAAAATAGATAATGGGTCTGGCAGTTGTAGTTGAGCAGTCAAGACTTTTTGTCAACAATTTTTTACAGGGATTTCATATAATCCTCAAGGACAAGGTATTGTGGAAGAGGCCCATGGAACTTCAAAAAGATTGGTGAGTGATACTGTTGCTGAGACAAAGAATGATGCCGACCTGTGAGCTTGCTGAGTGCCCTAACAAGGGTGACTGGGGAGTTGTATTGGGCATATGTTCTTGACCCACCTTTGCTTGACTTTATCCCAGATGGGACAAGCTGCCTTGCCTCAAGTTTTTAAACCTTGTGGGATAGAGAATCGAAAAGAGAAATTACGTCTCTTGTATTCTTCTTAAAGGTGCCCAGCTATTAGATCTCAATCCAATCCAATATGGGAAATAACAGTCTACTTTTGGAAGACTGGATCTGGACTTTGTCAGAGACATATTTGGAAGTTAGCTATAATGTTAGGATAGCAAGAGATAATGTTGGGACAGGATCTGGATTTCAAACAAGGGTTAGTGCATGTTTTAAGGCTCTTTTAATTGTCAAGCTAAAATTGGTTTTGTCTCTTCTACAGCATTTATTGTAAGTTGCATTGACTGTATATTTTCCAATTATGTTAGTGATGAAATCTGACATGTCTGTTATGGGAGTCTATCACCAGCTTTAGTCTCACTGCCCTGAATATTAGAAAACCTTGATTCTCTGAAAAAAGCTTGAAAGTGCTGGAAGAAGTGAGTTAGGCTTTAAGTACAAGCAAAAGGGTTGTGGGCTTGATTATTGTTGGTATAACAGCTTTAATTCTATTAATTGCTAGCACTACTGCTTCTGCAATAGCATTGACAGAAGGAGTTAAGACAACTATTTTTGTTAACCATCTAGCAAAAAAAAAAAATGTTACAAATGTGTTGAGTATACAAAAGGATTTATATAGGTATCTGGAACAACAAATGATGTTCTATAACCCATTCAAATTATCTGAAGGAGGTTCAGGGTTCAAGAGTTAGGAGCCATCCCAAGTGTCATGACAAATATCATTGCAGTAGTGTTACTTTTGAAATTCACAATGATTGTCATTATAATTAGAAAAAAGTTTAAAGATACCTGTAGGATATTTGGCATAATCCTAACATCTCTCTGGGTGTGTTAACTTTGCATAGTGAGATTATAAATTTAAAGAATGCTGCTCTGTTGACCTTTGATGCTGCAGATAATGCTGATAAAATTATCCATGGCCTGAGCTCAGTATTTCCATTTTGGAATTCCATTTTGGACAAACCTCAGGAATATATAGCTTGATCAGGCTAGCCCTTCTTGTCCTGGGAATCCTTTTATTCCTGCCCATCGTGTTAAAGCTTATCTTTAACAACATCAACACATTGGAAGCCAAAGTAAATGGCTTAAACTGAAAATGGACCCACAGACAGAGTTATTAAATTGACAAGCTGGCAGGCCAAGAACGAGTAAGATTTGGCACAGAGCCTTACCAACCTAAGACAGAAGTGCATTGCCTTTGATAATTCACATTCCATGACGGATAAGGAAGACATTCTTGTCAGAACGACCCAAGACAGGCTCAGTCTTGTTAATGAAATAAAAAAAGGGGGAAAGGTGGAGAGCCTTTGGGGCTGCTTGGCAGGAATATGACATTGGCCAAGGACAAGGAAGTAGGCTTCAAGCAGGAATCTGACATTAGACTAGAACAAAGAAGTAATTTCAGGTAGGAGTCTAAATTGTAGGCTACAACAAAGAAGTAATCTCAGGCAGGAATCTAAATATTAGGCCAGAACAAAAAAGTAATTTCAGACACGAATCTAAATTTTAGGCTAGAACAAGGAAGTAGGCTTCAGACATGAAAATGATCTTGGGCTAGGATAGGGAAGTAGGCTCAGATACTTTGGTCATCCTGATAAGCTTTTAGAAATAGTGATCACGGGAGTGTTCACATAACTGGGTTTAATGCCTTGCTTTTTCTTTGACTATTTGTGTTCCTTTGACTATTTGTATTGCTTGTTCCTTGACTACTTGCATCTATTGTATTGCTAGACCCTCAACCCAGAACTGCCCTTAATACATGCATGTAATCAAAATGGTATAAAAGCATAAAGGAAGAGGGGTATAGGATAGGGGATTCTAGGGAAGGGAAAGGGGGAAAGGGGGATGACATCTGTATTGTAAATAAATAAAATAACCAATAAAAAAGAACAAAACGACAACAACAACAAAAGCAAAATGACTTATTAGACATCTCAAAGTCAATGCTAGCCTCCTGGCCCCTCCATCACCACAGCTACTCGTCCACCTTATTAATCAGCTACTCTTGCTATCTTCTTGCTCCTCTCTTTCCACATATCTATTTATCACTATTCTTTCCATCTCTTTCAGAAAGCCTTGGCCATATCCAGTCTACTTCTTTCTCTCTGCTTTGGACTTTTTCAGATACTTCTGGATATTTTTCTCTTTTATTTATAATAAAGAAATTTTCCCCCTTATAATAATGGAGTGGTCACATCTGAAATTCCTTTACTTTGTTTCCCTTTTTTATACATCGGATGTTGAAATAAGGATAATTTATTAATTTAGCCTTTTTTTATGAGCTACTTTTATGTCAACTTCACACAAGTTACAGTCATCAGAGAGGAGGGAGACTCAATTGAGAAAATGCCTCAGTAAGATCAGGCTCTAAAGAATTTTCTGCATCAGTGATAAATGGGGGGGCTCATTTTAATCCTGTAGAACTGATGAACCTTGAATTTGCAGAGAGCATATATAAAGCAATCCATGATATGAACCAGTCTGGCTAATGCAATTGATTCCTGAGTCTTCAGGTTCGGTAAGCAAACCACATCCTTCTGATTAAATTTCCTTGGGTCTTCTATAACTTTCCAGCTTAAGCCCCAGCTTAAACCAGTATTGCAGACCTCCCTCTTCCCAAACAACCAATTAGGAGGAAGCAGCAATCAAAGAGACTGTGTCCTCCATTATCATGAATAAAAACCTGGAATTTTTTTTGTAAGTCTCTGGGATTGCATCTATTTAGAAGTGAGTTTGAACCAGACTACAGAAGGATTTCTGGTATTTAGATAAAAGGCAGCATCCCCCAGGAACTTGTGAAACAGGATTTTTGACCTCAATAGAAGTCATTTCTTTGCCTCTGGCAGAAATGACATGGTTCTCCATTGACTTGTAGATATGGTTACATATCAAAGACCCTGCTGGCCTCTGAAAATAGGGAAGATGAAATGGAAGGAGTTTGAGACAAGATGTCTAGGAAGAGCTAGAAAGGAGGGAAGAGATGAAGAGATGTAATGCTATTTCAAGGAAAAATAATAATTCCCAACATATATGTGTCATTTCAAGGATGATCAGTTAGTATTAGGTAACCAATTAGAAAGCATATCCCTGAGGTCACTAGGTCTTTCATTCCTAGCATGTCTTGCTTGCTTGTAGTTCTTTGTTTATGCTTATTTGTTTGGTTTTGGCTTAAAAACAAAATAAAACAAAAACTCCAAAAAATAATAATTAGATCCTTATTCTGCATCAACCAACTACATTCCCTACACACACAAAAAAAGTTTTTACTTTACTCTAAAGATTTAGGACACAGATGAGAAAGTATAAAGTAAGAAATGCTAAATGAAAAATTTTCATTTGACTGTGAAGATATTAGCATTATTTATATAGTTCAGTGGTTTGAATATTTTGAGATTGTATGTTTAATTGATTTTAGCAAACTAGACCATGGCTAATGTACACAGTCCATCAGACCTGACAGAAGTATCCACTTATGAAGGCTTCCTGGGTTTCAGATTCCTTGCACAAAATCCTACCTTTAATTTCCTTCTATGTCCTGACAAAAATACAGCACACAATTGAAACTTGGGCATGAAGGATATCCCGTGAGGCACCCACTAATTAAGATTTTGCAATGGGAAGGTCAACTTACTTGTTCATTTTTAGTAAGCCTGGTTTTGTTGTGAATATCTGACGTGACCAAATTGAAGCCATGCTTCTCTGACAAGATTCTCAGAAGCAAGACCACGGTGCGACTGCCACATTTGCCGACTCTGTTGTACACCACCTGGCTGGGGAAGGGAAGGACCTGGAAGGAGAGCAAGAGAAGCAGCATGAAATGTGGGCAAAGATGCTAGTCTTCCTTCCTAGGGGCAACAACGAATGTTGGACATGTAAGTGAGAAGCGTCTCCACCAAGCTGATGGAAGAGAAGGAGGAGCTAGTACGCAGATATATTCCCTCATTTCAGAGAGAGAACTGTCCAACTACACTCATTCAGACTTGGTACTGATTAAATTTCATGACGTCTATAAAGCATGATCATAGACTGGCCCCAAAAGGATAGCACGAAGGTATGTGTTTTAGGAAGAGTGTGGTTTTGTTTGTTTGTTTGTTTGCAAGGCATGTTTTATTAGACCAGCTTAATAAGAGAAAACATAGTGACATTAAATTACTGGGTATCGTGGCCCATGCCTTTAATGCCAGCACTTGAGTGGCAGGTGGATCTCTGTGTGTTCAAGGCCAGCCTGGTCTACATAGTGAGTTCCAGGAGAGCCAAGGCTATGTAGGGAGACCCTGTCTCAAACAACCACAACAAAAAATGATGTGGAACTCATCTGTCATTAAATTTAAACGTATGAACAGAACAATTTAAGGAATTTCCTTTCAGTAGATCCGTGTTATAAAAGAATCACTACCATCAAGTTCAGAAAATTGTCATCAGTAATCAGAAGACCCCCATACATGCAAACAATCACTTCCCCTTCCCATGTCATCCCAAGCTCCTGGGACCTTCTATATACTTTCTGCCTCACTGTTTTACCTGAGAGTTCTAGAAAACTCATGTAAATGAAGTAAAACATGTGTCTTTTATGTCTGACTTTTACTTAGTAGACTGTTCTCTAGTGTCAGCTATGCTGTAGAACCACCCAATACTCCGTCATCTTAAATGTCTGGACACCATTGCCATGCATGAACAAACTGGATTCTGTTTATACATTGGTTGATGGATAGGTGAATCACTTCTACTTTTGGCTGCCATGAGTAATGCTGGCTGCTATGGGGATATGTGTACATGCTTTTGTGTGGACATGTGTTTCCTATTCTCTGAGGTACATACCTATGAGAGGAGCTCCTGGACCCACAACAACTCAATGTTTAGTGTTTTGTGCAACTGCCAAACTGTTTTCAACACAGCTGCACTGCTTTATACTCCCCTTGGCAACGTACAAGTGTTCCAGTTTCTCCGTGTCCTTGCCAACTTTTGTTACGGGCCTGTTTTTGTATTTTTATTTTTTTAGTATAAACATCCCAGTGGGTGTGAAGTGATATTTCATTGTGGTTTTGAGTTACATTTCCCCGGTGACTAATAATGTTGATCATCTTTGTGTGTGTGTGTGTGTTGGTCACTCTTTACTTTCTTTGTATAAATGTATATTTAAATTTTTTACACTGTCAAGTTGAACTGCCTTTTTATGGACACATTTATAGAGTTTTGTATTCATAACTTCTCATTATTTGTAGAGAAGTGAGTTACAAATGTCTTTCTCATTCTTTGATTATCTTTTCACATTTATGATAGGGTCCTTAAAAGTATAAAAGTTTTAAGTTTTATTTGGATCTGTTTATTTGGCTGCTTGTGCTTCAAGCTCTCAGACAAAACCGATTTTCTAAGAAGTTTTCACGTTAGTCCTAACAATTTGGCTCTTTGCTTTGAGTTCATTCTTTGTATAGCATTGGGTAAGGCCCAATTTTGTACATTGCAGGTGGTTATCAAATTGTCCCAGACACATTTAGTGAAAGGCTTCTTCTTTCTTCATTTGTCAACCTTACTGAGAGTCCCCTGCATGACCTAATAGTCTTCATTGGGATAACTTTGATATAAATCTTGAAATTAGAAAGGTTCTTTTAGCTTTATTCTTTGATTGTGTGAGAACAAACGTTAGTCATTCTGAGTCCCTTACATCCCCAGAGGAAATGTCCAAAGGAACTATATAGTCACCTTTCTCCAAAAAACCAAAACAGGCCATTGAACTTTTAATACCAATTCCATTTGATGTGTAGAACAGTTTGGGGATGAGTGCTATGGTAACAATATTGTCTTCCACTCACGAATGCAGGTTGTTTTAAAGATTCTAGTTTATAATTTGTTTCACTGATACTTTATAGTGTTTAGTGTAAAGCTTTGAGAATCTCAATTTATTCTTCTTGATGCTTTATGGATGGAACTATTTCCTTAACTTTGTTTTTGGATGGCCTATGACCAGGAATACAGCTAACTTTAATATATTGATCTAAATTCCATCATTTTGCTAACTCATTAATGAGCTTGAAGATTTCTTCCATGTGGCATTTTCTACATATAAGATGACGTCATCTGCTGTGGGACTGCGTAAGGGTATCCTGGGTCATGGTTGAGCAGGTGCCTAGAACCCCGAGATTCTGCGTGGAATTCTGCATGAGAACCAGCAGGAGTTCGGTCCCTCCAATCATCCAGGATCCAGAAAAGCAGTCGCATCTCCATAGAGTCACATAGGCCAGGCTATAGGCCTCAGGCCCTAGGGATTTACATACTAATGAAGGCCAGAGGGCAGAGCAAATTAAACATGCCTCCCCCAGATCCTCCCCCAATCCTCCCCCTTTCTCTCTCCCTATATAACTCGGGACTGCCCTGAGTTTTTGGGGGTACGCCTAGATCCATCTATTATCCACCATGACAATAAACCTTTTTGGAACCAAGGACTTCCTCGTGTTACTGGGGCCTGCCGCCGCCAAGGCCCTCAGGCCACTGGAACCATAGGATTCCCTCTCTAATGTGGGACCCACCACGGCAGCGGAAGCCCCTCCGGGGCTTGTGCCTCTGTGGCGGCCTTCTTAAATTTTCCCCACAATCTGCAGGGATGTATTTAACTCCATCCTTTCCCACATGGCTCTCTCTGATTTCCATTCCTTTCCTGATTACCCAGTGATGATGACCTTGATTGACTACAGAAGCATTAGTAAAAAGCACCTATGATTAAATATTTATACCTCTAATAAAGTCATTATTTCCAACTGGAGTGCTCAGCACTGTACACTAATAGATGTACAATAATCAAAAGCATCTCTCATTCAGCATCATCCCATAAGAGAAGGCTGTAAGAAAGTCTCCATAAAGCACATAGCTCAGCACAAAAAAGCCACAGACAGACACACTCAAAACTCTCCTCTACAACTACAGGGTAACTTATTGTCTTGAAATGGCTTACAGGGATGAACTTAGAAACAGCCACAATATCTCTATCATTCACTCAGTAACCAGTCACATGCCAATGCCATACAGTTCTTCTCATTTCTATTGTTCTCTTATATCCACATTTTTAGGGCCAGCCAGTATGTGTTATGTGTCCTCATACTCCCTGGAGTGCACTTTGTACAGACAAAGAGCCTTAGTAGAAGCTAACCATGTCTTGACCATTCTGATAAATTGAAGATGCTGTCTAATACTAATGCAATGATTCTGGTAAAATTTGAAATCAAGAGAATATTCAAAACCAAACGATCTTTCTAATAAGCTACTCACAAAAGTTGTAAGGATAAAAGAATAGTCATGGTAATAGGTCTTTACTTTGAATCTTATCAGTGAGTACCCTCCCTCAAAGTCTGTTCTCTGGTAACTATGGCAACCCAGATAGTTAAAGATCAGTCATGTTTGCAGGTATAAGCATGAGCCAAGGAGGCTGGCCTAAGTTGTCAAGGTTAGTATGGGAATGTTAACATAGTGCTTGTTGCTTGGTCCTTCAGTATAGCCACAGTGGGTACCAACCTCAGCTGTGACATAAACTGCCAACATAAACAGAGTACAGTTCCTCTGTGGACATAAATCGCTTGAATCTGGTGAGCAGGCTCCATAGAGCAAGGCAGTTGTTGCTGAGCCTTTCAACTTGAATTTGATCCCAGTGTTTCACACGGAGGAAGAAAAGGGCCAACTCCTCATAATGGTAATCTGCCCTCCACACATAATCTCTCATACATGTAATAAGTGAATGACATGCACACAGCATGTATACATTTTCCCCCATACATAACAAATAAATAACGATAAAAAAAGGAAGAAATTACTTGAATTGGCTTTTCTCTAGAGATCCCAAGTTGTAACAATAGCAGTCTCTGAAGAGAACTGGTACACCTGCATCTACAATCTAGAAGCGCTGGGTTTTGACTTGAGAAAGCACTTTACACCAAGCCTGCAGGCATATCTAAGAGAGATTAAAGAAACAAGAGGGGAACTGATAGAGACCCTCCGTGGAAGCATCCTTTCTCCTGAACTGCTTGGAGAGATGATATGGAAGCATACTGACTGTTGGACAGCTTCCTTTTGCTAATAACTAAAAGTCAGGTTACCTTTAACTTGGTGATTGATCAGTCTTTAAAGCCATTAATGCATCTCTTTCCTTAGTGTTGCAGAAAATCTCAAATAATGGGCCAAAATGTTTTTGATTATAAGAGAAACTTACATAAGATCAAACAATCCCTGCACCATGGCTGCAGCTATACCTACAACAATAATGGAAAAGAAAGGGTCTTGGGACATTGCCCTCCATGTATAAATTGGCCACTGGCCTCTGGAACTTGAACAAGAATGGGCCTGTTGGCTTTTCATCATGGAGGAGGGGCTTATGTGCCTCCACAGCCCCTGTCCCCCAGGATTTATGAACAGTTATAGATTTCTAGGAGATAGTATCATCAGGTCCTACCCCTCCCCAAGATTGTAGGTACTTAATGGGCTACTAGGGAAGAGGTTTCAATAGGTTCTATTTCTTCCTATTGGTGTTTTAGGGAGTTAACATTTGCTGGAGGAGTGACGGCATCACAAGACCATGCCTTCCCCTGAGGATAAACAAATAATTAACCTTTGCCAGAGAGATTCCCACCCTTAAGTGGTGTAGCTGCTTAATGAGTTGTCTATGCACTTGTAAGTATTCAGGGTTAAACCTGTTGTTTTACCAGGCTTGACTTGAGTGAAGTCATTTCTGTGATCTACCACTGGTGTCCCACTGAAGATGAACAGACATTTGTTCTCCACCCCTAGGAAAAGGCCTCAAAACAAGGAAAAACAATAACAACAACAACAACAACAACACCCCAAACCAACCAAACAAAAAACAACATTTGCACTTTATTCTCAGTTAACACTGTCATAGAGCCAAATAATGGGAATTGGGGAATATGGCATCCCATAAGGCCTCTAAAACCTCAATTTGATCTTCAGAGGTACAATATAATACACCATCACACACAGACCTCTCTTCAATTCAAATCGTTTTTTCAAACAACCTAGGAGAAGCACTTAGGATGGGCAAAGAGGTAGGCCAAACCAACATGTTGGTTTTATGTACTGTCAAAGTGAACAGTAAAGAAATGGGTTCATAGCTGTTCTTGGGAGAAATACAGATTTGCTTCTGAAAGTCTGCTTTAATAACATGTCTCACCATTTACTTGAAGGGTATTTTTGGAAATATGATGGAAAAGAGACTACTAGATTTTATAGAAGATTGATCCTGTCCTGACCTTTGTGCTGTGTTAAATGTTTTAAATGAATTTTTAAAGGACTTTATGCATGACTGCAGTTTATACATCATGTCTACCCTCTCCAATCCCTCCCAAAGTCCTTCCATTACCTCTAAAATTCATGATCTCTTCTTTAATTATTGTTGTCATATATATGCACACATGCTCATACATACTTACACAACGTTTAGTGTTGCTCTTGTGTACATGTGTTTTAGGGAATGAACACTGGAATTGGATGGTCTATCAGGGAGTTCATCTTAAAAAAAAAGATACTCCTTCTGTCAACCAATAATTGGCTGTAGCGAATCTTTATAATCCTCACTAACAATGGCATATCAAATAGCCTTATTGGCTTTTATTCTAGCTGTGCATTTCTCTAAGAACTTGCATAACCAAACAGCTTAAGTAACACTACTACCTTCTATGTCATTCCCTGTGCACCCTCCTCTTCTCCACAGACCATAGCTCCTAGAACAATGGGGTTTGACGTTTAGAAGCAACTCAAGACCGAGGGCTATCACCCACTACAGTCCAACCTGTTCCATTTGGCTAGACTTCTTCGTTCTTTTTGTCATTCCAATCTCAAAGCCCCTGCAAGAGAGTGGGGTCATATCTACATGAATGAAATAGAGCCCAGAGAAGTCACGCGCCATTTCCAAGGTCACAAAGCACGAGGGTCACATGGAACAGCTAAAGCCCAGCTCTCAGCTTTTCTCATCACACTCTCCTTACTGTGCCATCACATAAAAAGGCAGAAGGAGCTTTTTGCTTGACATCTGTGGCAGAAGTACTATTTCTTTTCTTGGGTCATGCATGGAGCTAACCTCATTAAGCATGCTATTTTTCAACAGTCAGCCACTGCAGTCACTATAGGCAGCATCACTGACATATCACCCAGATACCTAAGTGGAACTGACAGAGGTTGATTAGAGTTTTCCTCCATCCTCAAGACTCATTCTAAGGAACTAATGCAAGCTCAGGGTATCAACACCACTAATCAGAGGAGGAGGAAGCAGACTAGACCTCCACATCTCTCCTTCTCCTGTGATACCCTTGACAGTGACATGCAGGTCAGTCTCAGACATTGTGAGCATCTTCCACTAAGAAAAGGAGAAAAACAAGAAACAGTAGCTTAGAAGGCAATGTGTATAAAATCCTCAATATACTCAAAGACAAGTATACCCCTTCAAACAATACACTTAACAACTGTGAGGAGATGCTATGTTACAAAGCCCATTTTCATCAATAGGCATTTGCCAATTGTTGGGTAGGAAATCTGCATCCCTCCCTTGAAGGATAATACTAATCTCTGTGTACAAGTTCTGAATTCATGCTCTTGCTCTGGGTACCCTAGAGAGAAGTGACTACCAAAAGCCTTCATTGTTGCTACCTCCAATAATTCTTCGAGTTTGACTAGCATGGGTATATGAATGTTATGTCTGTGGTTTCTATTTTATGGCCAATTTGTAAAAGTGAAGGAGACTGCAAACTATTTCCCTCAATGAATTATGTATTTTTGTGTTTCTGCCTTGTAAGTTCAGCAAATGCCACAACCCCCCAGAGCCTGACAGGCCCGTGTGGAACATGCCAAATAAACAGAAGTCCTTCCAAATCCTAAGCATAGCAGTAACTACCACCAGATGACAGCCACAGGCACAAGAACTTAGCCCATGCTTGGAAGGAGGGAGAGGGAGAAAGGGGCCTGAAGGCAGAAGATGACTTAGTCTGGGTCAAGACTTCAATGGTCTTTGACTATAGGACCCTTGTAGGGAGTGGTATTATTGAAGAATTGATATCACTGCCAAGCTTAAGTCTCTGCAAAATAGCATTTAATATAAGAATGTGGTTTTCAAATGGCTGAATATTCTAATTCTTTATAGAACTTTATCCTCTGTACTCGGATTCACTGGATGAGAGGTTCAGGCAGTGGTTCTCAACTTGTGGGTAGTGACCCCTGAGTTGTTGAGTAACCCTTTCATAGAGGTCACCTAAGACCATTGGGAAACACAGACATTAACATTACAATTCATAAAAGGGGCAAAATTACAGTTATGAAGTAGCAACAAAAATAATTTTATGGTTCTGGGTCACCCCAACATGATGAACTATATTAAAGGGCCACAGCATTAGGAAGGTTGAGGACCACTATTTTAGGATAAGGACTGGGAATTCTGAATGGCTCTCAGGGGCCTTTGCTACCAGGCAGCGCTGCTACAAAGACTCCTAAGCTTTCTATATCAAAGTGATTTAAAGGGCTCCCATAGCCTAAAAGATGAAAGTAGGTAAAACAATTTCCTGCTTGATCCCAGCCAGGCCTGGAGATCTGCATCTAGCTTGTGCACCAGTGGTCATGTCTCCTTTTGAATTGGCAGTTGTAATTCGCCTGAGCACGTGTTACATATATTACATACCCCTTGATGAATGTCTAGCCCAATGGGCTAGAGACCAGGTGTGCTGGTTAACTGCATGTGTAGCTAACTGAAACTCTCATCAAACACTGTCACAGTATTAGACCTTAGAGCCAGTGCTAAACTGAATAGGAACAGATTTTCCTCAATGAACAAAATTGTCCTTGGTGACTTTCCAGAATTTCCACTTCATAGTCAAACATACCAAAGCAAGAACAGCCACAGTCTGAATTTATTCCTGTTATGCACACTCCAAAAACCCACTAAGCTAATCCACATTTTAAAGTTTCCCATAATATCACAGTGCTGGCAACTTCACACCTTCAAGACTAGGTTTTCTTCATCTGTAACGGGGAAGGGCCGAATTACCATCTAGTCAATTATCTTCCAGATCTCATACGTTATTGTGCTAAGTCTCTAATTTTGTCAACCCAAATGTTTTAAAAACATGCTAGAAATGCTCTTTAAAAATTTCAGTCCTCCATGAGGACTCACAACAGGGAGAAGAGCAATGGGTAACCCTATCCATCTGAAAGAGCTATAAACCAGAACAGTGACCATCCCAGGAAGCTAGAACAAATGGTACAATAGTGGTACTTTTCTCTTTTGGGTAACTAACAATTGGACTTACAGCCTGATCAACGAGAGGAAATTCATGCAGGGTACTGTAAACCTAGCTCCCTACCCACGACTGGAGGGGTAAGGCTGGAGAGACACAAAAGGAGAATGTACTATTGCTACTTTCCTAAACTAATATAGTTTCTAGAAGTGCTCTAAATACTTACCCTTACACCCACAGAGAATAAAGTGCTAACCCTTCATCAAAGATGCTCTTTTCTACAACAGATGCTACAAAGACCCAAGCTGATCAAAATTCAGAAAGTTCAGAACAATGGGGCACCTAACCCCAATCGATATATCTGGGATTCAACTCATACACCTAAGGCTTGGGGAATACATGGAAGAGAGTGTGGAACGATTATAAGAATCAGAGGACAAGGATGCCTGCAGCAAGAAGAATGCCTTTATATATGATGAGGGAATTTCACTCATGGAATTTCAACACTATGGTTGCTTGAGCTACAGTTGCCTGAGGGCGATACTAGTTGTCGTGCCAGCAAGGATGGGGGGTGAGGCTTGCAAGATCTTACATCGAGGTAGAGCTACAAGCGGACAATGGCATCTGAGAGGGGGAGAATAGGCTTTTTCCAGGGACTTCCACAAAGATTGTCTAATTCCAAGTGGTTACCCATGGATATATCCACACACAGGCAATGCTAAATCGTGTGCATGTGCAGAGGTGTGTGTGTGTGTGCATGCATGCGTGCTTGTGTGTGTGTGTGTGTGTGTGTGCAAGCATGGGTGCATGTGTGTGTGTGTGTGCAGTGTATAGCAATGATAATTAAAGAAGGGGTCATGAATTTGGGAGTGAGTGAGATCAAAGGAGTTGCAGAGAGAGGTAAGGGCATGGATGATGTAGATGCAATGTTCATGCATGAAGCTCTCAGAAAAACTTAAGCACTACTAGATTTTGCCATGATCTACTACGAAGTATATTCAAAGTAGAAATGTATATCCAAAACAGAAAAAGCAAAACCACCCCCCAAAGTTTCAATGATTTATGCCGATCACATGGGTTCCAGCTTCACAGGTGTGCACACTACTATTTTGAAAGTGTAGGCATCTTTCTGTCTGTCTTATTCTTGTCCAGGCTTGTCATAGAATACATTTACCTTAATCTCTTATATTGTTATCTCAGTTTTAATCAGCTCCCTGTATTTAAGATTACTACCAAAGCCTTCTGAAACTTAGGAATGAGACTTGTTGACGTCCTTTATATATGAGAAGTATATATAATGCTATATATGTGTACGTGTGCACACATACACATATGTAGTATGTGCACTACCTCACCCCCTGTCTTTTCTCATCACCAATACTGCTTCTGACCTCGGGATGCCTCTCCTCCATCCTTAAAGAGGAAACACAGAGGACTCATTTAAGAATCCCATTTCCCTTCGGCATGACCCTTGGATACAAAGTTCCTCCTAGCCACAAGTCTGAAATGACAGCCTTGTGCTCCTCTAATTACTCATTCACAACCTATCTTCTCTCAGACACTGCCAAATCTCAACCTTATGCTTCCCCTCCCCCGCTTCCACTTAGTGCCATTCTTTGTCTAATGCTATCTATAGAAAGATAAATATAGCTAATAAGTCCATCTGGGCCTCTCTGTGATACACAGTAGACAATTAATAATGTGCCTGTCTATTAATAAACAGTTAGGATAAAGATATTAAGACTGTTTATCATTATAAAGTACGTTCTTTTGGTTGCTGTCCAAACCTAGAGGGGAGTCTATGACTTCTTGTCTAATTTGCAATGTTAAATGAGAGAAAGTCCAGCAGAGAAGTCAGCTTCCTGGAGGTCATGAAGTGTTGGTGTCCTCTCTGGTTTTGTTGCTCTAAGTGCTTCAGTGAATTTGAAAGAGTGCTTCTGAACAAGTCCTTTAGTCCAAAGTTTCCTCAGGTGTACACTGCAGTAGTGAACCTGAGGATTCTATAGTATCCTTCCTGTTTAAACCCCATGTTGCTAAGTGAGGGCTATATAGTTCTGACAAATATCCGGTGGTGTGTTGTGTGGGATCCTGCACTTCTAAATATCTCTGTCTTCCTCTCTGCCTTTCACAGCTTCATTGCTTTACCACAGCCATCAAAAGAGGAGCCATTTTCACAAGGAGACAGAGGTCATTTTTTTTTTTTTTTTGTGGATGTGATGATAAAGCTACCACCGTTGGGGCTTTGGAGTGTTCTTCACTGTTCAGCTTAATGAAGAATTCATGCCTCAGATGACATTAAATGAATACCATCAATGCTATGGATGAGAAGAAGATAGATACCTGCAAAGCTCAAATTAATGAACACATAGAAGATTTGCATATTTAAAAAAAACATTCATTTTGAATTCCGAATCACTCTGTTTCTTTCCTTGGCCAGCACACAAATCACAGACAAAAAAAAAAAGTCCCTAAAAATGGTATCTAGTTATCAAAAATGTTATAATTACACAAATTAAGACAGCTCAGTCAAAAGAAAGCATGTCTATGAAGTACTAAGGACAGCAAAGGCCACATGCCACACTTATGAGGCATGAGGAACAGTATAAAAGAGGAGAGGGCAAGTCTTCTGGGAGGAATATTCCCAAATGCTTCTGGGGATTTAGTCTTGCTTTTGCATGTATCTAGAGGCCCTGCTATGACTGTGCTTGGCTCCTCTCCCCCACTCTCCTCAGCCCTTCAAACCTTGGTGGGTTTTTTTAATCAATAGCACAAACAGAAACTCGGAGGAGTTGGGCAGCTGTGTGCAAACTCATCATGCTGCGTCTTGCCTGTGTATTGTGCAAACTCATCATGCTGCGTCTTGCCTGTGTATTGGATGGGCTGATGCTCTCAAAGTCACATGAGTGCCACTACCGCCATCAGTCCGGATTCTAGCCACTTTTGATACTTTCTTGTATGCTTTGTGTTGGATCACATGAAAGTTCTCACAAGACAAAACTTCTGGGAATGAGGGTGGCAGATTTCCTAGTGTTGATGGAGGAAGACTCAGGGTCGTCATGAGGAGTTGTTCCATTTTTGGTGTTTTCAATTGGTTCTTTGCATTAACTTTCAGATCAAAATATGTGACTATGAAAATACATTTGCTCAGACAATCATACTACTAGACTTACCCACTTGGTCTGGCTCTATTGAGATCTTTAACGTATTTCTTAATCACACGCATCTTCAAGTTAAATTGACCTAAGGTGATGCCTTTGTTTATATGGACTCCTGTGGGACTGCATAAGGGTATCTTGGTTCTTGGCTGGGCATGGGACTGGAACTCCAAGACTCCAAGGGAGAAACGGCAGGTGTTTGGCCATGTCCCCAGAACCCAGGATTCTTACACGCAGTCTAGTCTCCATGGACCTACATTTTCCAATCACATAGGCCATTACAGCCTCTCCCAAAGTGCACAGGTAAAGAGTGTGACTATAGGCCTCAGGCCCTAGAGAGATTTACATACTAATGAAGGGCAAAGAGCAGAGCAAATTAAGCATTCTTCCCTAGACCCTCTCCCTTTCTCCCTCCCTATTTAACTCAAGTCTGCCCTGAGTTTCAGGGGGGTTACATCCAGATCCATCCACCATCCGTCATGAAAATAAACCCTTTTAGAACCAAGGACTTTCTCGTGTCTTTGGGGCCTGCCGCCATCAAAGCCTCCAGCCTCTGGAACCTTAGACTTTCTCCTGTATGTGGGACCCTGCTGTGTGGAAAGTCCCCAGGACTCCTTCACTGCCGCAGCTTTTTTTCCCACAGACTCCTGTAATTGAAGTCTACTCCTCAAGCTTTGTTTGATACTTTTGTTTCTTTACTGTGGTCTTCTATCTAGTTACAAACATATCCTCTAAGTACAATCTGAAAACTCCCTTACTATAATTAAATAGGGAAGTATCTGTTATTGATTAGCTCCATAATTTATATCAGGTATTGATGGCAAAGGATAATCACTCAATTCAGAATCACCTCCTCTGAAAGCTGGGGGGAGAAAGAGATAGTCATTCTTTCACAAGAAAAAAATCTGCCCTCATTGTTAAGAAGACAAAGCAGGGGGAATAGCTTTGAGGATACTTAGGCACTATTACTTTTCTCTGCCATCAAAACACTCGGTAAAGACATTTAAAACCTGACATTGCTTCTCTTGAACCACATCATCGTTTTCCATGAAAATGTCTCAATTACGTTCTAGTTTCTTGAGTGTGAATTTGCAGCCAGAAACTTATTCTTGGACCCAACTGATCATTGCTTAAATTCCTTAGCTAACCTTAAAGTTTTTATAACGTAACCCACATTTTAAAATACTGTGGCAGATTGGCAGGGGAATGGCTTCCAACGAATCTTGCTTCCTCCAGTACCCAACGGCATCACCTCCTTCTCCATGGACCCCGAGCTTAGCCATATGGCTTCCTCCTTTGGCTGATGAGGAATTAAGTATCCCACAAACAGAGCCTCAAAAAAAAAAAAAGAGCTTGCATGCTGGGGCCTCGATTCCTCATGCTTCTGGAGCCCACAGCCATGGGAAATTGGGCCAGCCTCCCAAAGAGATAATAGGACATACAGAGAATTCTGTGATCAAATGCAATAGGCATTGAGCTCTTGCTAAATGCAAGTCACTTGGTTAATAACAAGCAGTTGGCTGAATTGTAATTATTTCACTGTCTGTCTCTGATGGGGCTTTAGATCCTATGGCTCCAGTAGCCACATCTGCTTCCTTCCTCTTGTAATTTTTACAACTCAGCTCAATAGCTACCACATAATAAATCATGAGATTAATGTACAGGGTTACAAGAAGTCTCCTGCCCTGCATGAAATCACAGTTTAACTAAAGACACAAATGCGCACACTAACAACACTTACTCTCATACCTCGTGGTCAGTCTAGAGATGTGACTATAACCATCGGAGCAGGAGTAGTGAACTTGCCCTTGGGACCTCAGGGAAGGTTTCACAGGGAGCATGGCACAAGAATAGGCCTTGGAGTCACAGTAGAGACCTCTTTAGAAAGTGCATTTGCTAAGAGCAGTGGTACTTCACATGGGAACGTAGACAGGGGCTGGGTAGGACTAAGTCTGGCCTCTTATTCCACACACTGGATGCTTCTTTTCTCTGCTTTAAACTTTGGGCTGAATTCCTTCTGAACTTTGTATGTGGACATAGTCTTTACTTTAGGAGTATTCATCTAAAGAACTGGCAACACAAGGTTAATTAACTCTAAATTTACCTAGTTACTCCTCCTAAATAATTTGCAAGATTTACAGGCCTACCATGATCAACTGATTGTTGATCTGCTGCTGAGGGTAGGAGTCCTTTCCCTTAGGATAAAACTTGAACAAAGTCAAGTTTCCAATAAAGAGACCGAGACAATGAGAAATTGCATAAACGACAAATAACCAACAATGTCTGGAATCCCTGAACACAAAGGGATCCTTTTCTTGGTTCTTCGAACAACCATTCATGGAAACCCCATTTCTTATCTACAGAGAAGGCAGGAAGGAGGAGTCAGTGAGAGTCTGTTTCGGCAAGGGTCCATTTGCCAGCTCCTGTATGTACACCTATACAGTCACCTGCCCTAGCACAGGTGTGCTGACAGCTGGAGAAGGGCAAAGATGGCATACATTTCTCCTTTACATAAAACAAAATCACCCCCACACAATGAAATGAGAGTGAGAATTAGCAACCAGGCAAACTTGAACCACAATGTTAGCTTCAGATGTGAATCCAAAATCCATAAGATATTCTTAGCCAGAGATGGTAATAAGATACTTAAATTGTTCTCCAATAGGAAAATGTCACACAGCCTACATGCTGAGAGCTTTTAACACCTGAATCTTTATCTTTTTTTTTTTTTTTGAGCAGATGTGCTATGGAATCTAGACCTGACCCACAAATGGGGATCTGATCAAGCAGAAGCCTTGCCCTCTCCGCCCCCATGGTGTGTGTGTGTGTGTGTGTCTGTTCACTCATTCTCCTTGGTTACTCAGTGCTGAGTAAACAGAGTTTTCCTCCCAGAAATCTCCAAGTCAGAGGAAAGGTCTTTCCCTATAGCAAGGCCTATTCAGGCTATCAAAGTGATTTATCAAATAAAATAAATCATTATTTGAAAGAAGATATTTGCATAAAACTCAGACAAATGTTTGCCATTTCACTGGGACTTCACTAATAGGCAAAGAAGATGTCCATTTCAGAGTAGTTAACTGTCCTGAGTCAAGAGAGCCCTAAGCCACTGGCTAGATATAAAATTTTTATTGCCCGTAATTAGTGAGGGGTTGGATGTGACTAAGCAACAAGAAGAGACCTTTGTCAGTAGAGCTCACATCAGGATGGATAAATGAGATAAAACAGGAAAAGTTAAAATGTAGGGAGGAACTGTAGTTTTAAGAGGCAATCATAGGTGTTAGAGGCACTGCTGGGACATTCAATTTTGCCTAATGCAAATGCATACCTTTTTTCTTTGCATTTTTAATGTTTATTATTTAAAATGGCCATAGCCATAGGTGTCATGGGTCTCTGCTGGCTGTGCCGCAGGTGGACTTGGCATAAAAACAGACAGGTTGATCAATGGAATAGAATCGAAATCAACAGTAACTGGATAATGAATAAACTTCTGTAACAAATATACATTGAGATGGTTTGATCAAGAATGGCCCCATAGGCACATGTGTTCAAATACATGAATTCCCCACTTGGTCAAACAGTTTGAGAAGGATTAGGAGATGTGGCCTTGTTGAAAGTTGTTTATCACGGAGATGAGGGGGCAGCTTTTAAGTCTCAAAAGCTCATGCCATTCTTAGTTTCTCTCTGTCTCTCTGTCTTTGTCTGTCTCTGCATCATGGTTGGTGTCTCAAGATGCTCCAGTACCATGTCTGCCTACCTGTTGCCATGCTCCATGCCCTATTGGTTAGGGACTCTAAGCTTCTAGAATTGTAAGCCTCTAATAAATTCTTTTATAACTTGACTTGGTCAACTCAGCAATACAAAAATAACTAAGACATACACCCTTCTGGGCAACCAGGCAACACAATTTGTGCAGCAATGGGGACCAGCTCAGTTATGGTAAAGACTCCCTTCTGAGGATGAATACGGTCTACTCAAAACAAAACACTTATGTGCTCACATGACAACTGGAGAATCCTTCCAACTTCATGTCAACGTCTCCCTGTTTTAATACAAGAGCCTTGGATATAAAAACTCCCTATAGCTCACACCTGGAGTCAGTAAACAAGTGTCAACCCCACTCTGTGAGTTGTTCCCAAGCTAAATAATGTTCTTCCTCCATCATGAAGCATGACCTTACCAAGGGGATCATGGACAGCCAAGGGTGGAAATGCAATGCTATTTTTCAGGAATTTATAGACCAGCCCTTTGAAGTTTCAAAGGAATAATGTTAACTGAAAATGAGCACCGGCAGCAACTGCTTAGAAACGTGACTGAGACCTCATCCTACTTACTCCACTGGCTGTTGGCTTAGGAAAAGAAACCGACTCTATACTCAAATGATTTCTTTTTCGCCTTGATTTCTTTTTTGGTAGAAATTTTAAGCATCATTGTTAGCTGCAAATCCTTTAACTACATTGTCAATTTCTTGGAAAAAAAAACAATCTCAAAGTTTTTCATTGCCCTTCTCTTGTGTGTGTGTGTGTGTGTGTGTGTGTGTGTGTGTGTGTGTGTGTGTGTGTGAGTGTGTGGGAGAGAGAGAGAGAGAGAGAGAGAGAGAGAGAGAGAGAGAGTTAGTTCACAGAAACAGGTTTGGGTTTTTTTGGTGTCTTTTTTTTAAATTACAAATTACATGTCACTAATCATTTGCACAGCTAATTCTACCAACCTCAGGCCAAAGCTCAAGCATGGAGACAAAGCATCCATTGCTGCTTGAGAAATCCAACATAAACCTGAATATTTGAAAAACAAGGAGAGAATTTCATAGAAAATGCCCTAAAGTAACAGGATAAAGCAGGCAAAATCATGTTGGCTTCTCTTCCTAACATGCAAAAACAAATCCTGGTTGCCTCTCAGTACAGCCTGTGTGGGAATCCTGTAGTGTGTGGCTGAAAGCATGGCCAACGGGGTACTGATTGGGCGAGTTGTAGCCAGGCTCCCTTTCAAGAGAGAAGCTGAGAGTGTCTGAGCTTATGCTTCTGAGGGGAGCTCGGGAGAGGCTCAGTGGGTAAGGTGCTTCTTGCACAGTTATGAGGACCTAAGATGGAATTCCCAGGGCCTACATAAAAAGCTGGGCTTCAAGGTTCATGTTTGTAACTCCAGTGTTGGGCGATGGGGACAGAAGGATCCCAGGTCTTTCCTGATTAGCCAGTCTAGCTCTAAGTTCAATGAGAGAAATTATTTCAAAATATAAGGTAGAAAGTCTATAGAAGAGAACACTCAATTTCAACATTTGGCCCACTGCATATGAATGCATGGGTGTGTGTATGTGAAGACACATATACATGTACATACACATACACAGAATATGTTCCTACACACATGCCCACACACAATATTCACCTTGGAAGTTCCGCCCACATATCAAGGGTCAGGGAAAATACACCATGTTCTTCCGTACTTATAGACTTTGGGGGATAAAGCTGGAACACAGACATTGCTCAACACAGTAGAAAGCCTAAGAAGGTGCCATCACATCCTGCATACGACTTAGGCAGTATCATTCTTTGGAGGCCTTTCTACCTTCGTCCCCTTTTACCCCTGAGTGATACTAACTTCCTATGGAGCGACAGGAGATATATTGGTAGGAAAGATCCAGGGCATTATGTGTGCAAAGGCCATGGTGGAGACAGAACGAGGTGACAAGGCGCTTGTGTACAGTATCAGGCCCTGTGGTGGGGCTAGACAGAGTGGGAATGTGGAAATCTGGAGAAGGTCTCATAACCAAAGTTGGTGAACTTTTACTCTAAAGAGCCTTCTAGAAAGTATGTTAAACCTTAGACACACAAACGTTATGTCACACATTCTTTCATAGTTTGGTTTTCCTCTTTAAAAAAATAAATAAAATAATAAGATAAAAGGATCTGAAGAGATGGCTCACCAGTCTTTGCCACGTTTCCAGAGGACCTTTGTTTAGTTCACACTGGAAGCTCACAGCCACCTGTAACTTCAGCTCCAGAGGATCCAATGTCCCCTTCTGAGCTCTGTGGGGACTTGCATTTGTGTGCACATATTCACACACATAATTATTTAAAAATGCAAAAACAAAGTCTTAATCCATGGGAGCTACACCATCAAGCTGAATTCACCTGCAGACCACTGTAGCTCACTACCCTATCTCCTACAAGGAAGAATATTTGAGCAAAGCACTGAAGGACACGATACAAAATTAATTTCTATTTCATAAATGATTTAAGTTGTCATGTCTTAGACTACTTGCTATGTGATGTTCCTTTTACTTCAACATTAAAATACCACGAGAAGGGCAGGGTAGATGGCTCAGGAGGGGAGGAATATTTGCTGCATAAGCCGGAGGAGCTGAGTTCAAATCCCTAGCACCCTGTATGAACCAGGCATGGCTCTATGCACCTGTAACTCTAACACTGGGGCAGAGGGAGGGGGTCGAGACTAAGACAGGAGGATGGACGAACTTGCTGGCTCCTGTCCAGCTCTAGGTTCAAGGAGAGGTCCCATCTTGCAGTAATAAGGTGTACAGTGATACAGAAGAATAGGGTTTTGTCTCTAGCCTTGGGATGTACACGTACACACATACTACACACACATGCACAAATAAAATGAAGTAAAATAACACTAGGGTTTTACTGTTCCCAATCTCACTTACTCATGAAGGACAGGACATTGTTTGTCCACAGTCAGAGTTAGGCCCCCACTGAGACTAGAACCAATTTACTGACCTTAGAGAAGCCAAGTTAAGAGTTACATAGGTTATGCCCTGGACAATAGCAGCCACAGAAAAGGTGTGAGGGATGAAATCCCAGACTTATACCATGATGTCCAGTCTCTGATTGTGAGTGAGCAGCTGCATTCAGCCCAGGAGCAGGCAACATAGTCAGCAAACCAAGCCACACACACAGGAAAGGCAGTGTTGGCTGGCAACGGAAGATAACCTATGTCTAGCTCATTCAAAGACTTATTCTTAGAGCTGTGACTAAGAATAATGACTAAGAGACACTGGGGTTTTGCTGAGATTCCTGAAATACAGAACGTACCAACAGTAGAGATACTAACTCAAACTCTCTCTGAGAAGGTTTCTTGGAATGCAATGCCACTTTATACCTAGCAGGTGACCGACCTAAGACATGGAGAATAATAATGAATGTTGATAAGAATGCAAAGACCCAATGATCTTGTTGGTGAATATGACCTGGTAAGGGTAGAGAGCCAGGAAGTAGAGACCCCCCCCCCAAATGTCTACTGAATGAGAAACAGGTACCAAGAGGCAGCATGTCTAGTCAATAGAATCCTGTTTCTCTGCCTAAGCCACTTGCTACAGTGTGAGTGACCTTGACAGGATTATTCTTAGTAACAGAAAATGGAAAACAGAAAACAGATATGGAAGACCACACATTGTTTAGTCCTGTGCAGGTAAAAAGCCTTAATGTGCAAACTTCAAGAGACAAACTCAGTAGGTCAAGTTGGGCACTGGTGCATGGGATTAACCTCAGCCCTTGAGAGATGGAGAGATGGGCTGATCTCTTTAAGCTCGAGGCCATTCTGGTCCATGGAGTGAGCTCCATGACAGCCAGAGCGACACAGAGAGACTCTGTCTCAAAACAAAACAACAGCAATAAAAACCAACAAAAAAAGAAACATTAAATAAGCAAATGAAAGGAAGGAAGGAAGAAAGGAAGAAAGGAAGGAAGGGAGGGAGGGAGGGAAGGAGGGAGGGAGGGAGGAAGGAAGGAAGGAAGAAAAGGCAAGCAAGCTGGCAGTGAAGGCACACACCTTTAATCCCAGTACTCTGGAGGCAAAGGCAGGTGAATCTGAGTTCGAGGCCAGCCTGCTCTATAGAGTGAGTTCCAGAACAGCCAGGGCTACACAGAAAAACTCTGTTTTGAAAATCAAAAAGCAAGCAAAGTAAAACAAAACCAAAATGAAAAAAGCAGTATCTCTTAGTATGCAAATAAACTCTTTTTTAAAAAGGAAGCTACCATGTGCATCTTTATCTCTCTTCCCCACAGTGGGGTTTTCCAAATGGATCCCCACTCTGTGTTCGCCTTCACCCCTCTGCTGACTTGAGGCTGTTTCTTGTGGCAGGAGCACTGTAAGACTCAGCAGGTCCTCATCACAGATGTTTGTGTTCCAGAGCCAAACCAAGATGGTGTAATGCTTAAGCCTAGTCTAACCG
>NW_021604601.1:848699-903572 GCF_004785775.1 Grammomys surdaster
GGAAAGGAGGATACTGGGAGACCTGGAAAGGAGGCACTTTGCAGCTTTGGAGTGGCAGCCTAGAGAGACCATCCTAACACTGCCACAAGACAGCATAAATGAGAAACACATAAAACTTCCTAGGAGAAGCTCTGCTTTGTGCAGGATGCAAAGGTTCGAATCTTCTCCAGCTCTTCAGTTTCCTCCATCCATGAGCTGGCCTTATGGTCTGTACAGAGCAGGCATTACATCATTCTCAATTCCCTCATCTATAAGAATTTAGTCTTCCACGATACACTTCGGGTCCCCTCATGGGGGTGGCTCTGTCTTCATGAATCGTTCCCCTATTAGAAGAAAGAATGATGCTCAGACCAGAGAGGGTCTTCGCTCTGCCTGCCTCTCCCTCACTTCACTTGCACTTTGCTACGAACTGATGTTACTTAATCATTCCTTGTTAGAAATAATTAATAGACTTGTCTTGTGTACTATCAAGAGAATGCCTTGGAGACTTCTGCAAGTCACCAAACCTAATTAACTCTGTAGTCATCTATCTCTGACATCAGAAGTGCCTAATAAGAACGGCTTAACCAAGCAAGGTGGCTCATTGGCGAGCTGGGGCTTGCTCTGGTGTGGATCCATTTGCCACATCTAATAGAAACCCAGCTGAAGTATAAATGGTGATTTGGTAAAAATAATCCAGATGTGGTTCTCATCACTGTATTTTTTTTAATTTAATAACATGCAGCTTTCTTTCAAAAGAGCAGACCAACAAAGAAAATCATGAGTTACATTTTTTTTTTTTAAAAAGGCAAAGAAATCTCACCATGGGCCTGTGTGAGGACGGGTAGTGTGGTGAAGCTCAGCCCTGTGTTGTTTTTTTTTCTTTTTTTTCTCCTCTATCCTGAGAAACAATCAGAAAAGGTTCCTGGAGCATCCCTGTGCCTCCAGATGGCCAGAGTATGGACAGATACTCAGGGACAAAGCTAGAGTTCTGAAGTTAGCAAGATGTCTCTCACAATGTCACAAACCATGAGCCGTACTGTGCATGGATGGCCTCTTCTGTAGGCCAGTGTCAGGCACAGAACACTGAAAACTAAACATAGTCTACATCATTTAGCATCTGATGGTCTAAATACGCAAAAGGAGGGATGCCAGGGAGACATGTGAGGAATCAGGGGGCGGGGAGTGGCAGTTGCTACTGTTGGTCCTTCTGGAGTGAGCATGATTTGAGCTCCTCTGAGTGCCTGGCACATGGTAGACCTGATGCTCCTCTCACAAGCACTATGAGACAGGGTCATTGCCACTCTTAAATGGTATGTATGGACACCTTGGGAATGTTTAATGTTGAGGAGGACAGGTTTTTAAGCGGAGGCCTTGGGCTGGGGGCTGCCTCATTCTTCTGATATCTATGTAATGAACTGCAACCTCATTTGGTTACATTGAAGGTGGAAAAAAACCTAGGAGTCTCATTTTTGACATGGAGAGCTGGGTCTCAGCTAGCCATAAGCTAGCATCTGATCAGACCATGCCTCAATAAGGCAAGAAACCCAGGCTTAAACAGCCACCTTCTCTCTGTACTTTTACTTCCTCACGCTGCATGAGCAGCCTACGTTGCAGAGCGGGGCTCTCTGAATCTCTTCCAGTTCTGAGTATTGCCTGATTCATGAATCATGTTTTGCTCTAATAAATTCTGTCAGTGGTAATCTGCCAGCAGCTTTTCCTTTTAACAACATTATGCTAATAAATATGGGTCTTTAAAAACCTCTGTCCTCCTGAAGCTAGTTCAGACTCAGGCATTTTAATTTTATGGCTGTAAATTACCTAAGAACACCCTAGTAAGAAAGCCTCTGCTGATACCAAAGCAGTTTAAAAAAAAATGTATTTTGAAGAATAATGGCAATAAATTACTGGTTTCATCAAAAAAGATAAAACACTCACATAGAAAACATCAAGAAAAACACTATTCGGAGTAACTGCCATAAGGAAACAATTTTGAAAACACTTGGGTCTGGTCCCTTGCAATGACCATGGCACTGATCCACAGAAATATGTTGCAACATCTCCAGTGGATGCATGGAACTGCATACCGTACTGAGTTCTATGTATAGCATGCTTTTCCTATACACATACTCCTCCTATGACGAGGGTGGTATATAAATTATGCACACTAGGAAATGAGCAAGAGTAAACAAAAGATAAAACAATCGTTACAATAGCCCGAAAGATTGGCTGTGTGAGTGTGGTGCCTTGAGATGCCATCCTTGCTATTGTGATAACTGATTTGAGGTGACAGGACCCCTGTCTGATGTTGATTAGGTAAATGATGTGAACTGGTGGCATAATGTCTTGCTACTATGGATGGGTGTTTCTGTAGTGACATAATGTTTTGCTGTTATGTGAGTGAGTTTTGACCCCTGTGATTCTAAGACAGTCCATCTGATAATAAACACAAGAATGAAGTCACTGATTAGTAGGTAGTATACACAGTGTGAATACTCTGTCTCAGGCAGAACAGAAAACATTTTTTATCTCACTATTCTGTGATGTACAATCATTAATTTCTCAAATTTTCCATTTAATATCTGGGAATATGTTTGGCATTGGTTAACTAAGCCAAAGGAAGAAATACATAAAGGATATTCCATCAAGACAATACTTTGCCTAGAAAAACTATAGATAGATAGATAGATAGATAGATAGATAGATAGATAGATAGATAGATAAGCAGACAGGCAGACAGGCAGACAGGCAGACATACAGATGCAGATATGCATGCAAATACACAGATGTGTGCAAGTGTTTGTGTGTGCATGTGTGTGTGTGTGTGTGTGTTTGCAGCCCTCTATACCTGTAACTTTAATTTTTTTCAAAACCTACTTTTAATGACGGTTCTTAAACACTTTAACCTCTCCTTTTAAGCCACCATTCACCAGAGGTAGTAGGAAAGAAAGGATATGGGGGAAGTGGACCTGTTGAGAAAGACTCTTTGGAGCAACTCCCGTCTGTGTTGTCTGGAAATCGGCAGTTCAGTTCACAAGTTAGCAGTGTTCACTCGATCAACTCACTAACACTTCACAGATATATCAGCAATCCAGTTTGGTAGTGTTGGGAGAGCAGCAGCAGTGGCATGGCCTAGCAGAGACAGCCAGGCCTCAGCCTCAGCAGGAGGGACCATGGCCAACAGGAATGCCAGGAAAAGTTCTTAACTGTGCCTCTCTCCGTGAATCAAAGATCAGCGAAGATGTGAGACCAACAAGCGTTGCACAGCTAGCTCCAATAAGCAAGCCAAGCTCGGCCTCTGTCACTGTGCATCGGGTCCTTTTTACATTCCCTCCAAGTGTCCTCTAGGGGTCTTACCTCAGCACATGAGTCTGTCTCAGTGGACATCTCTCTGCCAATCAGCCTGAGTCTAAGGAATCAGCAAGAAGCTATAAGCATACCACCAGAGGTTTTTCTGGTGTGTTTATGTCTATGGAGTCCCAATAAACAGAGCTCAACTACACAATGTAAAACGAACCAATATATGCGTGTTGTTATCGAAAAATCCTTCATCACTTCTCCTTTCATGCGTTTGCTTTAGCAGAACATCCTTTCACTGTGTCCACTTCAATGACACGTTCCTTCACATGCTTGCCAGAGCAAAACACCATCCAACTGTCTTTCAAAAAAATCCTTAAGTTTCTACTCCAGATACCAGAAGCGACCTAACAGACACATTCTTATCCTGAATACACTGGAGACAAAGGAAGGCTTGCCTAGCTGAGCCGACTTTAACACTTTCTTTGGCCAGGCTGGAAAAGCCTAGACAACAGGAACAATTAGGAGCCAGGAAAGATATGGTATAACTTCAAAGATATCTTATAGAGAGTTAAAAAAAAGAAAAGTAAGAACAGTACTTAGGTTCATTTTTCAAAACAAGTCTCAGTGTATAGCCCAAGCTAGCCTAGACTTGTTACGTAGCCCAGGCTGGCCTTGAATTCACATCAGTCCTCTTGTCTCAGTATCTTAAGTGCTGGGATTATAGGTATGAGCTTCTGTGCTTTGTAATTAAGTTTAATTAATTTTTAAAGAAATACGGAAAAGGGGGGGGAACCCTACAGATCTTGGGATGTGAAATGGCATTTAGGAATTAAAGCTAAAGCCTACAACATTAAAACATACTGATATCTTCTGGAAGTTTGTTAGGCACAGCAGGACCTAAACTTAATCATAAAGCATTGTTAGGAAATGTGGACTCAGTGGCAGGCATTGCCTGTAATATTTTAATCATCCTATGAAAGCAAGTGCAGATAATAAAAAAAAAAGAGTATTTTGCATGACAAAGAAAAATGTGAAGATGACAACCTCATAAAATGTCTATCAAAAGTATCCTGCAGGCCAATCTGTTAAAAGCACCTTGTCTGCCGACAAATGCAGGAGTTGGCTGATTAAGAACCACTGAAGAATGAGGGAGTCATTAGGGGATATAGTAAATCAAACGGCTATTTAACAGCTCAGAGCTGCAGAGAGGACTCAAGGAAGGAGGCCTATTAAATTGGATAACAAATTTAAGATGGGACAGAAATACTTCTTTTCCCAATGTCTTCTCACAGGAAAACAAGTCTTATTAGCTTATATGGGAGATGACATCTTGAAGCTCATTTCAGGATATTCGATGTCAATTCTGCACAGGAAACCACAGTTCCGTTGATTTAGGGATGTCTCAGTTTGGAGCCTAGAGGGTGTCCAACACTACCTCTGCCCAGCCTGAACCCCTCCCTAATCTTAGTATTCTCTATCTTCTCTTTATCTACTAAAGGAGGCAGGGCCATGTCTTCCCATTAGACCAGAAGGACACAGGAAGGAGGATGCAAACTTTCATGAGCACTGAGGAAATTGAAGGGGAGAGAGAGTGTATGGTAGAAAAGGGATGGCCCAACCCCCAAACTTCCTGAATTGAAGCAGGAAAAATGGCTTCTGCTCTGGTACATTCTCTGTCAAGGTTGGAATCTGCCAAACAGTTCATTCAGAATTGTTCATCAATCAACCATGCAAAGTGCAGTTCAGTGCAAAATAGGCCAAACACATAACAGTGCACCAAAATCCAAAGGTGGCAAAATCCAGAAAGTGGTATACCAAATGCAAAGTGTTGGGGTGGGGAGACTCCAGGGATCTGTGCTGTGTTTTCTGGCAGAGAATCTGACTGTCAGTATTCTCAGGGTGGAGGAAATGAAGAAACTATACAGGAGAAGGCCTTTCCCAAGGGACGATATGAGTTCTAGGTCTTAAACTTCCTGGGCTAAGTACCTGGCAGTACCTTGATGACTTTCACAATCTGCCCAGATTATCCAGGGTGATGTGTGTTTCAATTGCTCCATTTGGTACAGTAAGGAGTATCCAGTCCAAATAAATGCTGGTCTACATTGCTATTGGAAGTATGACTTCTTTAATCACCCCCATGCCTCAGTATACCCAGCTATAAAATGGGCTAGTGACAGAACAAATTTCACAGACTATGAAAGCCTTTGTTTAAAAGAGCCATAATACTAAGATTCTTGGAGAAGGCCTTCTCTCCTCTAGTCAGTCTGGGATGCTGCTCATCCTGGACTCTGCTTCATCCCCTCTTGTCCTTTCTGGCAGGCAGTGGGTACCTGACACCCCAGAGGGAAAAAGCAGACTGAGGACCCCACTCATTCCATACTTCACCTAGTCCTCTCCAAGCCAGTGTACTGGTGGCTCCCTGATACTCTGAGAGGAGAGTAGAACCTGGTACCACACAAATGAGCAGAGTAGCTGGCTTTCTAATGTGTCCTGCTTTCCTGAAGCTATGAATGACTCTACATACAGCAACATTCTCAGCTAAAAGTCTGGGATAGCTGCTTAAAAGAGGCTGATTCAGCCAGGAGACAGGTTTTTATTACATGCCTTTATCCATTAAGCATGGTCACTTCGAGGGCCACTGGGGACCAGGTGGCACCCTCAAGTACAGAAGCCATGCACTAGAAAATATGATTCTTTGATGACTATGTCACAGTCAGGTCATTCTCAACCTGTGGGTATAACCTCTGGCTGGTGGGGATGGAGGGCTTGGGTGGCACACGGACAAGCAGTAGTGTCAAATGACCTTATGACAGTGGGTGCCTAGGACTATCCTGCATATAAGGTATTTATATTACGATTCCTAGTAGTAATAAAATTATAGTCACAAAGTGGCAATGAAATAATCTTATGGTTGGGGGTTGCCACAACACGTGGAACTGTATTAAAGGGCCACAGCATTAGGAAGGTTGAGAGCCACTGCTCTAGAAGCTGCCCATCTCTATCCTGACTGAATTTTGAAAAGTGAAACTTCTGCATTGCATAGGCCACTCTTCTGTTTTACATCGATCTGGTATGCTTTGAATATTTGTGCTCCTCCAAACCATATGTTGGATTCTAACAATCAGTGTGCTTTGGGAGATGGTTGAATCATGAACTGAAGCCCCCATGCAAAGATGAGTGCCCTATAAAAGCAGTCCCGGAAGGGGCCTTGTCTCCCCTGTCATGTGAGATCCAAGTTGATGATCTGGACTAGGAACCAGGAAGCAGGCCCTCGCCACATGCCTAATATGTAAGCATCTGCATCTTGGACTCAGGCTTCAGAATTGTGTGATACAAATTTGTTGCTTACGAGTGATCAGGTCTGTGGTACTTAGGTATATTAGCCTGAGTGGACTATGATATTTTATATATTTTTTATTATATGCAAAATAAATATAAAAATATATTATAATTTATGTAGTTAGTTCTTGTCTATTCTGTAATCATTTTCACTTATTTATTCATTCTGAGAGGAGCATGTGTGTGCCACAATGTATATGCTTTGGTGCACCTGCAGAGGTCAAAGGACAATTTGTGCAAATCAGCTCTCTCTTTCCACCATGTGGGTCCTAAGGACTAAATACAAGTTACCAAACTTGGCAGCAAGCACTTTGACCCACTGAGCTTTCACTCCAGTCCTTGAGTCTTATTCATGATAAATTATACACCTCATTTATCAAGAATGCAAAATGATTTTTATATTTGCATATGAAAGGTATGACTGCGTTTATGCATTAAATATTGAAAGGAGTTAGAATAAGACATTATCCCCTTCTCAAAATGCTGCAATGAGAAATCCTGCATCCCCACTTACAGCATACTCTCACCAGAATCCAGAACTGAAAGTTCTGAGTATCTCTACATCTAGACACCAAAGAACTGGAGAAAGAGAACAGAGTGAACAGGCTCTACAGTCCCAGAGAGATGCAATCACCATCAAAATCCAGAACACAGATGCATGAGCAAGCCCAGTGAGTGGTCCAGTTTCATAAAATCAAATTGGCAGATGAAGAGGAGTAAGAACTTAAACATTCAAGGGGGGTAGATTATCAAGTGTACTGTGGAGAAATGGTGTTGAATAATGAGTTAAGCAAACAGGTAAAACCGAACATGATAAAATCAGGGAAATGCACTCGATGCAGGGCTGTTTGGTGGCATTAGAGTCCAACAACTAAGTATGTAACTATTATGAAGCTACTGCAATTATATTTTTAAATATTTGGTGTATAGAGACAAGAGTTGTATAGGCAAGGGATAAAGTATCTGTAGATAAAAATGGTTGCTATTTGTGATTTGATTCCAGATAATCCGAGGAGAAGGGAAGGGAGGAAGTCTATTAATGAAATGAAAGTTCAGGCTCCCATGACAAAGACATAACAGATTAAGTGAACTGTACAATAAAGACTGGTTTCTTAAGGCTCTGTAGGCTCTGGAGGGCAAGATCAGGGTGATGCTGGATGATGCTGGAGGTGAGGAACTCTTCTAGTTTGCAAATTGCACATTCTTGCTGGACCCTCATACTGCAAATAGGCAGATCTTGGTTGTCCTATTTTTTTTCTCGCAAGGCATTGATCCAACTCACGAAAGCTCCATTCTCATGACTGAGCCACTTTCCCAAGGCCTCTTCTCTGTACATGATCACACTGGACATCTGAGTAGAGAGAATCTTTTGTGCACTGTGTAAAAGCATTCACCTGCCAATAAAAAACCTGACTGGCCAGTGAGCTGAGGCAGCATTAGAAGGTAGGACATCCAGCAAAGGGAGAGGAACTCAAAGACTGTCAGGAGCAGACAGATATCCACCGGGTCACAGAAGGAGACATCCATGAAACTGAGGACCAGGCAACCAGCCATGTGGACGCAGAACAGAATAGACAATAATTAAGTTATGAGCTAGTCAGGGAACAGGCCTAAGCTTATGATCTAAGCATTTATTCATAAATATAATTAACACACACACACACACACACACACACACACATATATATTTAACTCTTTGTCAATTATTGTTGTTATTTTGGGAAACTTATGTGAGGGGAGAAAACCCCGAAGTTACACATCTAAGCTTCAAGATAAGAATCTGGAAGATACACATATTCAGTACCTAGCCCTGTGTATTGGCAGCTTGAGCTGGCAGAAGACAGTTATTAAATATTGGTTTTATCAAATTGGTACTACACTTTATGATTAAAGTGTTGTATATGTAAAACTTTAGAGATTTGATTTGACAGAAGTTCCATATTTTTTTTAATAGAAAAGATATTTGTCTGACGAAATGTTTTCCAATATGGCAGATTCTTCTCTATATAACTAAAAATTTTTTCAAGCAGAAGCTTATTCCATTTGGCATAGGAAAGTGAAGAACTGTACCTGGGAGTTCATGTTAAAAAAACAAAATCTCAGGAAAAAGATTAATTACATATTATGATGTTTTTTTTAAACAGAAATCCTTGCTTTCCTATATCCTAAGCTTTTACGATCGTTCAGCACTGATAGTAAAATTATCTTTTTTACAAATTTACATCAAACCCATTCCTCACATCTTGTGACCCCCATCCTCTCAGATTATCTTTGGACCGTAAAAAGACTGCTAAACTGTAGAAATCACTCTCAGAAATACAATGTTTTACAGAGGCCGAGCAGAGAGTCCTAGGAGAGTTCACAATAAGACTTGCTTTGTAAGTCAGAGTCTTTTTATACAGCCCAGAATGGTTTGGAACTTTCAACTCTCCTGCCTCAGAGTGTCCTATTATGCTCTGCTATTGTAAAGATGCTCAGAAAGTGTACCATAGCATTAAAGCCAATTGTAAAAATCTGAGTAGATGGCCTGGCCTGGCCTGCCGTGGCTGGGAGCTTACAGATCCCCCTTGCTGAAACTGCCATTTTCCTGCCCAACCATTTCTCAAAGGATTGCCAACTTGATGGTCTATAAAAGCCACTGGCATTGCAAGTCTTCTGGGACCAGTGATTCAAGGGACACTCCTGCTAGTTCAGACTCAGAAGTGACTCTAAAACTGAGAAATGAAATCCAGGAATATCAGTTACATAACCTAGCAGTGCTTCCAGAACGGTCTCCTTTCCAGACATCCTGCATCTCACTAGACTCTCTGTAAGTTCCTCTGCATAGTATCTGATAACGGATCCTTTAAGAAACAGGGTTGCTGGCTTACCCAATGTCACTCACATCGACTCTAAGGTGGTGGAGACTGAGTGCATTGTGAACTGACTGAGGAAATTGTGCAACAAGACCAGGAATCAATCCTCCAAAGAGATCTGTTTGCAATGCAATGCACTGTCCTCTGTACTTATCAGAGACTGAATCATTGCAGGATAGAGAACACAAAACTCCAGAGACTAATCTGCCACATCTGATAACTCTCGATTGTCATTTCTTACCAAAGAAACTAAAAACAGGCCCCATTCAGCCAGTAGAGCTTGCCTGTCTCTCTTCATGGATAAGTTGAAGCCATTACAGTCTAGAGCAGGGTAGATGACGCATCTCCATTCTGTGTTCTCTTACATTATACATGGAGCTACCGAATTCTCCAAAGAGGAGAAGTTAATGGTTGACACAGGATGAGCTTCCTTCGTCCTTTGTTGGTGTCAGTTAAGTGTGTGACCACCATCTGATAAGCACCTTGAGATGAAAAGCAGCCGACTGTGAGAGATATCCTCAGTGATGTCCTCTCTGTGAATGATAGGGCCTGGGGACTGATGCACATGTGCAGATGGAACATACACATTGGTTAATAACTTTACTCTCAGCTGCCAAGAGGGGTTTGAGTCATTTAACCAAGGTTTCTGCTAACCTATGCCTCCAGCATCTGAGAAACATAAAGCAAATAAAACACAAACCAGACAGGAAGAAACAAGGAAGCCATTCAGTAAGAGCGATTTAAGCTCAGCACCTCAGTGAGGTCTTAGTTTTATTTTTGCTTTGTGTTTTTTTCCTGATGGTTCACGTTTTAAACTCCTATGCTTCTGACAGCGATTCTTTTAGGAAAGCTGTTTTTCACTTATTTTTTATTTTTTGAGGCAGGATCTAGCTCTGTACACCAGGCTGCCCCCCACCCCCATGCAGGGTACTCCTGCATTCTGTATGGCTGGGATTATAAGCATGGCTCCACCATACCCAGGTAGAAAATCTATTCCTCTTAAAAGCCCATGTGACTGACTGAAGAGTGAGCTGGAATTTTAGGAAACAAAGCCTGGAGCGTTCTCAAAGGCAGGCAACACAGTTTATTAATGCAAACAAGATTGGCTACTACAAAGTAGTTATCTACAGGATTTACTGAGGTTCATTTTCTCAGCAGGATGAAGAGGAAGAGGGTCAGACCTGGATCTCAAGAGTTGTCGAATTCTTAGAAAATACTCTTGTGTTCCACCCAATTGGGTCTTCCTTTACCAAGCGGTGGTGGTGAGGGGCTAGAGGGTGGGGCAGAAATCCCAGAGGGGAAACTGTATCCCTTGAAGCTCTAAGATTAGAGAGAAACTTGGCTTCTGAGCACAGCTCTAGGGGCTGATGGCTGAGATCCTAGGTGCTTCACTTTGACAAAGCTTCTAAAATGTTTCTGAAGCTGCAAGCCAAGCAATCGGTCTAGGTCTAGCCAAGGATTTAGGATCTGAGGCCTCAGCTCTGATGCAGAAGAAAGAGCTGAACCCAAGAGAGGGCTAGTCAACTGGAGTGGTCCTGAACTGCACTGTTCAGCCCATGTCAGCCCCAAGTTAAAAAGAAGGGAGAAAAGAGAAAGGGGATTGCAGAGACCTTAAAATAAAACTGGAAAAAAAAATCGACAAGAAGAGGAAGTTCCAGGGCTCGCTAGGCTTATTTATAGTAGTGTCAAATCACTAAAGCCAACTATTTGCATGCCTAATTTCACACTTTTACACACACACACACACACACACACACACACAGAGTGGGGGAGGGAGGGGAGGGAGGGGGGAGGGGGGAGAAGGAGGAGAGGGAGGAGAGGGAGGGAGGGAGGAAAAAGTTGATCTAGAGTCTGAGGGCCGGGTCATTCTGAGTTAAGTTTTCCAACTGGATACCTGTAATCTTATGGGTGTGACCTGAAGAACAAATGGGCTGAGGTATGACAAGAGAGAAAGAGATGGAGCAAATTGTCCTTACATCTGTTAGAGAGTTCTAGAACAAGAGGAAGGGTAACCAGATAAAAAAAGAGTGTCAAAGAAGCATCCTCTGAGGGGCCAGGGAGATGGCTCAGTGCTTAAGAGCATGCAGAGGAACTGGGTTCAATTCCCCATGCCCGTGTCCCATAGCTGGCTACTGTCTGTAACTCCAGCTCCAAGGGGTCCATGACCTCTTCTGTCCTTCCCAGGAATCTGCCCTCATGTGCACATATCCACACACAGATACATACACCTAGTTTATAAAACAGATCAACTTTAAAAGAAGCATTCAGAGTTACTTTAGAAGATTTATAGACTCTATTTAATTTAGGAAATCTATCTGTGTTTTCCCCAAAGAAAGCACATTACTTCCAGGTTCTATTAGCCAGCAACAACTTAATAATGTACAAATAAGAAGCAGATAACTCTACTGCCTGCCCCGAATGAAGCAGAGTGCATGTCTGGCTTTATTCCATATGCGTCACTGTATAATTAGAAATTATACATAGTTAGCATAGTTAGCTAGCATCCCTAACGTAGCATATACTGTTTATCCTGTAACATAAGACTTGCAGTCTAGCTGTTTGAGCATACCACATTGGCAATCACTTTTGTTGTTGTATAAAGGTTCATGGGGAATTCCTATCCAGAAGACTTATCTTCCTACCAGGAATGTTGACTGTAGCAGATTAACCACTTAGGAGGCTGTCAATCTTCTAAGTGAAATGGAGGCAGGATGCTAGCACATGGTCTCTCTGAGTTCTGATACCCCCTTTATACTCCATGGCACTGAATAGCATAGGCTCTGAGAGCAGCTGGTCCCTGGGTGCCTATAGGTTCCACTATAAAACAAAACAAATGCCACCTGCCCAAGGTACCTTCAGGCATCTGAAGTAGAAGATCAGTAGAGCCTTTTTCAGAGTAATGTGGGACTTTTAGGTCTGATGAACATGTCTAAGAATTTTAAATCATACATTTAAAAAAATCAAAGCATCTACTTTGAGTGCTGTTAGCACAAGACTTTGGAAACCCTTCCCATGTCCGAGCAACAGGCAGTGAGTGACCCTCTCTACCGATGGGTCCTTCGGGATTCTGCAGAAAGAACTTTCAGCAACAAATGCAAATGCTAGCATCACTCACATACATTCGCAGATACTATAATTATGACTGTTTAAAACCAGTGTTTTAGAATATGTAGAAGTTAAATTACTTTTCATTAAATGTGACTTTTTTTCCCAGAGAAGAATCACAGTTTTATTAAGTTTTAACCTCATAAAACATGTATCCTGGCACGGAAGTTTCCACAGGGAACACGTTGCATTGTCCACCAAAATACGGAGACAGCCCACCAGCTTCAGCAGTGACAATCATACTTGGAGAGTCTTTGAATGCATTTGAGAAATATACACACACTGGGCTGCTAACACAGGGACAGTCTGTTCCAGTGCCTTGCTAATCATTTGATAGTAAGATGAAGTAATTACATTGAATATACAATGGGGATATTCCAACATCAGAACATGAGACTTTAAACAAGCTAGCACTCCACGGTGCATGCAGCTGTTCTCTATCAGAAAACTAAATGTGATTTTTTTTTTAATAAATAAAAGTTTATTAACAATAAGGTGAGTGCAAGGAGGGATGTAAAGAGAGACATGGGAAGACGACAGACACACTCCTCCCACCTCTAAACACTTACCAAGAGAGGCACAATTATAATAATGCAAAATTAAGTTCTCTAGACTATGAAATATAGCGCTTGCATGGAACTATGAAACTACATTTATGCTCCTCAATTCTTCATCACAATACATAATTCAAGCATCCAATAGTCATGCACTGTAGGAAGCCGCGGTAGGTGCTGGCAAAATCCGCCATTGGAAGATGGCGCTGACATCCGGTATTTTTCCTAGTAAACAAGTAAATTGTGCATGTGCCATGGTAAAAGCCCGCCAAAGTTAAAGCCCATCCCACGGCGTTTTGGCGCGCAATGAGTAAGCAGCCAATCAGAGGTGAATACACCGCTCTAAGGGTATATAAGCAGTGCTTTCCCGGGCCTGGGCGTCTTCTTCCACCATTTTGTTTTTGGGAATAAACGTGTTCCTACGGAAGGATCTTGATGTGTGTGCGCGTGCGTTCTTGCTGGCGAGACGATTACACGCGCGCCTCACAATGCACCCCCTCAAAGTTAGAACATGAAGATAAACCATTAAACGCATATTCATATGCATTTTTATTTACATATGTGTGAAAGACGGTGTATGTCCCATGTATGCAGGTGCCCTAGAAGGCCAGATAAAGACACTGAATCCACCAGACTTTGAGTTATGAAGCTGCCAATGTGAACGCTAGGGTCTGAACTCAGGTCCTCTGCAAGGACACCAAGTACTTTGAAACACTGAACCAGCTCTCCAGCCCATACATATATGTTTTTTACATTTAAGTGCCTGTGTGTGTTTATGTGTGTGTGTGTGTGTGTGTGTGTGTACAATTTGTAGAGTCAGTTATCTCCTTCTACCTAGTCTAGGGACTGAGCCCATGTGTCAAGTTTGGTTTGGTGACACAAGCTCTTTGCTTGCTGAGCCATCTAACCAGGCTTTGAAGAAAAATTTTAAAGAAATCCATGTGACTGATAGAATTCTTTATGTCATTGGAATTCCCCAAAAAGAATTACTTAGCTTTTTTACTAATAGCTTCTTACTGTGCCAAAAAATATTTTTTTATTTTGAAACTAATTCTAATAAGAGAAAAACTATGTATTTCCTTAGCAATTGGGAATTATATGCATACTACATATGAGTTACAAAATATGCTATCTGCATAGGAATAAATTCAAATCACTTGTGTTTGAAGAGTTAAAATAGAAATCACTATTTATACAATTAAAATATAAATTTTGATGCTTTCAAATTGTTTTACATATGTCCTAAAACCCAAGATTTCAAATAAATGGCATAAGTAAATAGTTAAATATAATTTATAAAAAGTAAAATAAAAATTTCTCTTACTTGAGATATTGGTGGCTGCCTTTTTCATACTCACACAATAAAAACTAAAAGATAGGAACACCTCCCCCCACCCCCAGTCTCTAAGATTGTGAAGTGGGAATGTTGGGGATCTTTCTTTTCTTACAAACTTCACAGAAGTAGTAACTGGCTTCTAATGCATAATAACCAAGTTGTTCTTCTTTTGTAATTAAATCAAACATTACTCCAAATTGTATCTTCTGCTACCATTTATTTAAACCGTACATAACTTCTAAAATATTTAGTAACAAGGGCACACTATTGCTAGGAATAAAATCTAGCTAACACAAATTTTCAGATTTGAAAATTAATCAGACTTGAGCCAAATACACAATACATACAAACATACATACATGCATACATGCATACATGCATACATGTGATGCACACTTCATCAACTAGTGGCATTAAGTAATAGAATCAGGTCAAGAAATGTGTTAGCTGGCACATTTCCATCCTAGGGATCCTTAGACATGGCCGAGTTACAAAACCTTCTTGCTAGAGATTTCATTCTCTCAATAGGTACTGGAGCCAACGTTAAACTTAAGGAAAGGCTGGAGCCTGTAGGAAATTGGTTTGCTCTTTTTCTGCACATTAAGAAGTCCTTGAAATGAAGTGGCTCCCCTTTGTAATGCAATTGTTCCTTCGATCTTATGTCTTATTGATCTTTTTAGAGGGAAAAAAAAGCACAGGTCAGCTGGTGCCTTCCTTGAATTACCACGGACTTCTAATGAGTCAGGTTCATCTAAAGTGTACTTTCCCTCTTACACGCTGTGGCTTCTTGGAGACTGTTTCTGAGAGCTGACACCTCCGTAAAGCATCTCGACTGTTCTTTCCTGAGAGAGATAAATAACAGAGAAACTTTCAAATTATGACGTGCATTACGGTTTCTAATTTCAGTTTTCCGGTAAACACTGCTTTTGGTTCTGCTTTGGTCACTACGACTCAAAAGTACATTTAAAATACTGTGAATTCCACCACTGGCCAGAGAGAATGCAAAGGAGCATGTGAGGGCTACCAGGAAGGGCGAGTTTTCTAGAATACACTGCAATGTGCACGTTGAAAAAGTTCTCTGTATGATTTTAGTATAAAAAATATGTGTATATTTTATATTTTTTTTGTGATTCTGCTTTAATCTCATCCTTGGTTACCCAACTACAATAATATAAAGTATCAATGAAGGCCAAAAGTTGGATGCTGGTACTCAGTGGCTGATGTGGGGGTATTAAAAGATAGCTTCTCCCCTTAGAAGTTGGATTAAGACCCTCACAAAAGAGGCTTCCAATTTGGTCCTCTCATCCAATCAGATTTGCCCATGCAAGGATACAGGGATCCTTGTCTCCTGAGAATGCTGGTCTTACCAGACAACTTCACCTGCTGACATCTTAATTTTGGACCTCTCTCCAGCTCTCAGAACCTTGAGAAAAATACTTGACTTACCCAGTGTCTGATACTTTCTTAAAGAAGCACAAAGCAGCCTCAGACAGCCCAGGATACCCAGACCCTGTTTAGGTATTGTAATTCTCTGGCACTCTCTATTTGCAAACACACATCAATCCATGCCAAGCCGACTTACTCACCCATTGCCAACAATGGACCCAACATTCACTAGCTGTGAATAGATTACCCTAAGCATTGTCTATGGCTTCTTTTCCTTAATCCTCTCAACAACCATACCCTGTAGGGCCTTTTGTCTCTATTCAACACGGGAGGAAATGGAGGATAATAGATGGTCAGAAATCAGAGCCAACTCCCACTGTTAGCAAAGAGACACATGTTTAATCTGAAGGCTCATTAAGCTCCAGAGGCCAAGTTCCCACTACTGCTGTGGCTATCTTGGGAGAAAAAAAACACTGCCTCACTGACCATCCTCTACCTTAGCAGCCACTGATCAACTTTCATAACAGCCCTATGAAATACATAGATGATATTATCTCAGTTTGTTTCCGACTATACCGGTAGTATTATCCATGATGCTTTTAAAGAACACTACAGAATCATAATCTAAATCAAAAGTCCTGAACTTCTCAAAACCTCATATTGAGCCCATTGCTCTTATTACCACAAACCCACTCCAGTGGCATAGTCTTTTTAGCCATGGGACAGGGAGTATTGGGTTTTAAAGAGAAAGAATCAACAGAAAAGAGATGAAGTTCAATTTGAGGGAGAGTTTATGACTACTCAAGAAGCAATGACCTCTCTGGGCATCCCTGGTGATCAATATCCTTCAGCACCATGGGTCCTAGCAATCTGTGATAGAGCCATGCTGGACAGAGCTTACATACATGAAGACTCACTTTGGATGCCTCTGACTGACAGATGAAAAGATTCCTCCAGGTATATAATTAGAACATACTTTCAAAGCCAAAACAGAAGCACAAAACATGTTACCATTCCTTAAGGAATAACATGGATAAGCAATATTTCACATACGTTGGAATCCTGTGCAGCGGCTATTGCTACAGGAGAGTGGCACAAGGTCTTCCGTGCCATTTGATTTGCATGTGTGTCTCTCTCTGTGTGTATGTCTGTGTTGTATGTGTGTGCATTTGTGAACATGCTTTATAGTTTTGCAGGCTGCAGTCAATAACAGGAGTTCAAAGCTACCTTCTCCAAAGGCCATCAATTCCTCTAAGGACATCAGTAGCTGGGAGTTGTACTCTCTATGGAAGTCCACTTTTTTGATGCATTGATGATGATGATGTGTCTGTGTGCAATCAAGCATATTGTGGCATTTGTGTGGAGGTCAGAGGACAACTGGTATGCATTGGTTCTCTCCTTCCACTCTGGATTCTGGGATTTAAATTTGGGACTGTAAGAATGTAATTTGAATGTAAGAATGTAATTTCAGGTCTCAGATGCAATTTCAGGTTTCAGCTTGAGCTTAAAATTAAGAGACCCTTAAAGTTAAGTTTCGGTCATTAGCTGCCCCCGAGGCACATCCCAGGAAAAGCACATTCCAAAGACTCAAACAAACAGTCCAGAAAGAAAGATCAGGGAGATGAGCCCTTTACACAGTAAACCTGGGTAAACAGAAGCCACTTAAGTTGTAAAAGATAAGGTGCAAATTTGAGTTACTTAGCAACCGGGCCTGGGAACAGAAACCTGGTTGTTATATTCAGCCTTTGTGGTTATTGATTAAGAGGTAAAACTGCCCTATGAGCCCTGTGAATATGGTATAAAATTGCCCCCAACTTTAGCTCAGGGTTCTTCTTGTCTGCATGCAAGAGAACCCTAGTGTACTTGGTTTTATCAATTTATCAATAAACCTCATGTTATTGCAGCAAATCCTATCCGTGAGTGTTTCTGGGGGAGTGTGTCCCCTGGGTTTGGTTCCTTAGAACTAACAGGACTTCAAGCTTGCATGGCAAGGGCTTTTAATCACTGAGCCATCTCACTGGCCCAAAGCCTACAGGACTTAAATCTCTGTGTGTGTGTGTGTGTGTGTGTGTGTGTGTGTGTGTGTGTGTGTGTGTTTTAACCTGAGCTCTTCTTGCTACTGGATGTCTTCAGAAAGGTCATTTTTCTCTTACAGTGAATGCCAGAACTAAGTGAGTTTCCAATTTGAATCATTGAAGGGAAGAGATAGGAAGCCTAAGGGCAGATTTAGATGTGCCCTCGGGCAGTCCAGCTGGCTTTGTTCTACTTGGTAGCTCAAGGAGAGATCCTCAAACCTCTCCACCACTGAAGAGGCAAGAGGTAAAATCCTGAGTTCAAGATGAGGGTGTGAGTTTGAAAGATGGTTAGGGATGGTCCCACCCTGCTTGCCTTTCATTAGGCCTAAACATCAGAAGCTAAACAGTCTTATCGCTCGGAGTTCAGGCTAGTTCACCTGAACAGCAGGCCATCTTGTTTATTAGCAAGAGATCTCACTCAGAGACCTGGGAAGAAACAAATAACTCAAAGGTACAGAAAAGTAGCCATCCTGTATTCATGCATTAGAGACACAGGCTCATTAGAGACTCTACTGTTCAGCCCTGGCCACGATCCCCCTTTCTAAAACCTCCACTGTCACAAACACAGCAGGGACATTATGATTTTTAAAGCTGTGGAAGTCTGAAAAATTACCTAAAAAAAAAATTTTTTTTTTAAAGATTAGGGATGGCTGTGGGTGCTGGGAGTTGAACCTAGGTCCTCTGTAAGAGCAACAAGTGTTGTTAGCCACTGAGACATCTCTCCAGACCCTAAACAAATATTCTTACTTAGAGAAAAATAAGCCTCACTTTCTGTTATTCATTAACACAAATGGATTTACTGGATTGAAAGAAAGCAACACGAAAATGTTAGGTCACCCCTCCAGCTGATCATGTTATCTTCCTACCACCAGGGTTTTGTCATCTCCCAATATATATCACTTTTCTGGAGGCTGATTTATAGTTTGTCATCAGTGATAAATTATTTCTCTGCTGGTAAAATGAGCCACTTCAAGCCAGATTAGATTATATTAAATGCAGGTTTATGGAGAAGCTACTCTTGGGCAGGTGAGTTCAATGGCCCTAAGGAAGGAGGCCAAGAAGATTGCCATAGAAGGGAGAGAGAATAGAGAGATAAAGAAAGAGTGCACATGCAGAGAAAGAAAGAGAAAGAAAGAAGGAGAAGGAAAGGGGGGCAGGGAGGAGAGAGAGGGAGAGACATAAAATGTCTGGATTATATAAGGAAGAGCTTCTGGGGGAAGGGCAGACTAGCGGGAAAATTCAGGGTTGGGGGCAGGGTATGTCAGGTAGGGAGTGAAGGATGCTGGGAGATCCTGGAGGCCAGGTCTGCTTTGATATGTTAAATGTGTACCTTTATCCCAGGGTCCAAAATCAACAATCAGCACAAATGAAGTCCAGCTACTTCTTATGCCATAAGATGCAGACTTTCCTCCCAGCTGTCTTTGGTATATCTTATTTCAGATTCGAGGGACACTGAGACTCTTTCTGAAATGTAGGCCAGACATGTGTTCAAGGACCTTCTAAAGGGTTGTTACCTTAAGCCCATTCTGTCTGGTTTTATAGACAATTTCCCAAAGCCACTGTCCTTTGTGACCAGAATCATAATCATATCATTCTGGTTCATGGACAGTCTCCAACTCAATGATGTCTCTTTTCTCAATCTTGCTCACTAGAACCACACACTACCTTTCAGATGTAGCTAGATAATAGCTTGTTCAGCTCACAATAAAGTGCTCTGTTCAAGAAGATGCCTAGTGCACTTGGGGCAGTAGGTACTGAGTGGAAGGCCCCAAGTGATACCCATTAGTGAGTGTGAGCTTAGCACATGGCCCTGGAGTTCATACTGAAAAAAGTTAGGCACCACCTGTAAACTCTAAACAATTTTGTTTTTTAAAGATTCATTTATTTTTATTTTATGTGTATGGCTGCTTTGCCTGCACGTATGTCTGTGTGCTTTTGGGGACTAAGTCATCTTGCTAGCCCCTCTGAACATCTTTGTTCCTAAGTCTTCACAAAATGTTAAGTTATGTCAAACACTGACATAAAAGTATGTCACTTCTGCTGGACAGTGGTGGCCCATGCTTTTAATCCCAGCACGTGGAAGGCAGAGACAGATGGATCTCTGTGAGTTTGAAGCCAGCCTTGTCTACAGAGCAAGTTCTAGTATAGCCAGGGCTACACAAAGGAACCCTGCCTAATTAATTAATTATAAATAAATAAAATGTCTCTCATCAACTCCTCTATCCCCAACAATTTTTGCCACATTTGTTCTCTAAAGTAAAACTGAAGATGACATCATTCTAATTTGGGCTAGGAGAAGCATCCTTTCTCACATAATGGTATACTCATTAAACATCATGTCAACATAACAGAATATTCACACTAAAAACTAAACTTAAACGTAATGGTGAAACACATGGGTTAATATCATTAAGACTTCAAACAAACCCACAATATTGTCTATAACTACTATTCTCTCATGTGACAATATTTACCAAATGCTATTTTATGCTAGGTATGTGTCCTACAGGCAGTTTCCACGAAGCTAGTACAATCCCTACCCCCAGCCATGAACTTCATATCATTCCAAATAACACTAGAAAATTAGAATCAGCATCAGGAAGACATAAAAAGAATGCTATTTGGCAATTTCATCACTCCTCATTAAGAGTAAGAATTTTGGAACTGGAGAGACAGCTCAGTGACTAAGAGCACATTCTGCTCTTCCAGAGGACCTAAGCTTGCTTCTTAGCTCCTACGTCCAGTAGCTTAAAAGTATCTAAAACTGTAGGTCCAGGGAACTGGACACCTGCATCTAGACTTTGAGAAGAGATATGTTCACATGCAGGTATGTGTGCACACACACATAGAAACACACCTATTAAAAAGAAAATATTTATTTTTAAATTTTTTAAATTAAAATACAATTTTATTTTCCCTTTAATAAATAAAATACATAAAATAATAAATAAATAATAAATAAAATAATAAATAAATAAATAAAATAATAAATAAATAATAAATAAAATACATAAAATACCTAAAATAAAATACAATTTTATTTTCCCTTTCTCTTTCCCTCTTCAATCCTCCCAAGCCACACCCCAAGAATAAGTTTTAAATGACTGAATAATGAAAAGTTCAATAATATGGGCTGGAGAAACAGCTCAGCGGTTAAGAGAACTAGCTGCTCTTCCAGCAACAAGGTGGCTTGTAAATGTTAACTCCAGCACCATGGTATCTGGCTCTTTCTTTTGGTTTCTGCAAATATTGCACACATGTGGTACAGAGACATACGTGCAGGAAAAACACCCCTACACACAAAATAATGAAATAATTTTTAAAAATTGACTTCAATAATATGACCATAAGCCACAAAATTTAATAGCTTTTTAAATATCATAACAATCAGCCTAAAATATAGTGGAATAAAAAAGATTCCACTAAGAATAGCAGCCAAAAATAATAAAATATCCGAGGCTAACCTTTTAAAATAAATTTACCAAATGTCTCTGTGTAGAACCCAAGAACTCTGTGATCAACAAAATGTAGGGAATAACATGACAAGCTCTTAGAAATTAGAAACAGAGTGAGTGGATGGTGACTATAGTGAAAAGACAAAATTAAATAAACAAATGAAAACAAGAGGAGGGAGGAAGAAAGGAAGAGAGAAGAGAAGAGAGGAAAGGAGGGGAGGGGAAGGAAGGGGAGGGGAGGGGAATGGAGGGGAGAGGAAGGGAAGGAAGGAAAAGAGAAGAGAAGAAAAGACAAACTGCCAGTTCTTCCCAGAAAAATCAATCTGCAAGTAAGAAGCAGCCAGAAAACCAGAGAGTCAACTTGAGGAGGAGAAAGCACGCAGTAAAAATAAGTAAGCTCATCTCCCAGGACACCCATCTCCAGGATGTGAAATTCACCGTGTATCTGGATGAGGACTTGAAAATGACACACCCTGAGCATGAAACCGTAAACTTTCCGAACACTAAGAATAACAGCTTCCATAGAGACAGATTAGATTTTCAGATAAAGCGCCTCGGAAATATTCTTAACAGAAATGCTGAAATCTACAGTAAAAATAAATGAAGACTTTCACAGTTTACAGGCCCTGAGGTAGGGACAGGAACTGCTTGTGGCATTTGCCTGCTTGCTTGACTTCCCAGCTCGCTCACCACCAAGCCATGCCCACCACTACCAAGCCACGCCCATCACCACCAAGCCCTCCTGAGTTGCATAGACCCTTTTTCTAGCCTGGCCAATGAACTGCTCAGATAAGCGACTGTATCACATTTGGGATGAAGGAATGAAAAACCACCATAGTGACCTCCCATTGGATGATGCCACAAGATGGAAACAACCCGGGCCCCTAAGATAGCTCCTGAAGAGACTTTCCCTGAGAGCCTGTGGGCTCACACGGGGCCTTCCAAGAAACAAAGTCTAGTATGTGAAGCTTCTGATGATTGTTTTATCACAGTATCCTGTTTTGATTAACAGAGATTTCCAATGTAGAACTCTATATTCTGCCAAGTTTCAGTTGAGGGTAATTATGAAGATATTTTCAAAGAAAATGTTGTCACACTAATCTTTTCCCTGAAGGCTGAGAAAAAGGAAGGATATGCACCCAGAAGGCAGAATAATGGCCCCCAAGAGATATGATTCTAAACACTTCCAGACCCTGTGGACAGTTCATATAACCCTAATCACAAAAGGGACTTTGCACCTTGGATTCCATGAGGATTGGTGGGTGGGAAGGGTGGCTAGGTTATCCAGGTGGGACTGTTAAAATCACAATGGTTCTGGTAAAGGTAAACGGAGAAAACAATCAGATGCAGAGATCTGAAGATGCTACACTACTGGCTTTGAAGATGAGAACGGAACCATAACCTAGGGAACGCTGGTGGCTTCTAGAAGCTAAAAGAGTCAAATGAGTGGATTACTCCCTCAAGCTTCTAGGAGTGCAGTCCTAACAACGTCATGATTTTGAGTTTTTTTCGAGACACACTTCAGAATTATGACCTCTAGGGCTGTAAAACAATAAATTGTGTTAAGTCACTGAGATCCTGCTAATTAGAGTCAGCCACAGAAAGAAACTAATGCAACGAGTTTTCAGAAATTCTTTCACTAGGGAGATGTGGATGACGCCTATCCTCATGAGGCCCCAATGGCGAACCAAGGTATGATATGATTCCATAAGGGTCCCCTAGAAACCAGTGAATCTATCAGGCTTATTTACATAGCATGGGAGAGGGGCTACTGGTGGAAGTGAGGGCAGGCAGTCCTCAGGTAGCAGCACTGGAAAGCATGGATGATGGCTTACCCATAGAGCTGTTCTTTTTTCTTCTCACTTCACCTCCCCCCAGCCTACATATCCTAGGATATCCCCAAACTATATACAATTAGGACATAATACAAATGACTGGTAGACTCTCAGGGGAGGGACCAATGACCCTTTCTATCACCTCCTTCTATGAGGAAATGTCAATAATCCACAGACCCAATTCCGATGGACCCCTGCAAGGAAGTACAGCCAATCAGATGACGACATTGTCTGTGTTGCTCAGAGCTCTTCATTCCCCAACCCACGCTTTTCAGGAAAAGGGAGAGAGTGGAGGAGAGGGTAAGGGGAGGTCTCAGGATGCCCTGAGCAGTTGTCTAAGGATGGGGTTGGAGGACGTGAGAGGTCTCATGAAAGACAACTGGACACAGATATATCACATAATCAGTGTGCACAAAGTCCTGCAGAAAAATTCTACAACTAGGGGAAGAGTTGAAGGATCATTTAAGAATCATAGAGAAGTAGATAATAAATAAAACAAAAAGCAAGTGGCAACCAAGAGGGGGCTAGGTGGCTGTAGTTGGAGCCACTAAGGTGATTAAATCGATGCGATTGTAAAGCCCCAAGGCAATTGTCGTGTTGTCTAAGAACGGTGGCATGAGTTTTTCTCAACTGACTGAAGCAATTTCTTGGTTAAATATGCTTCCCAACAAATGTGCAATTTCCACATGTCTGTGTCCCAATGCCCAAGACACCCCAATCCTACAGCCAACTAAAGCTGCAGCCATGGCTGGTGCTGCTGGCTTTGTTCAGATTTGGAGAATGCTGAGACATCCTAAGGATGAGATGAGGTGAGATGGCAGGTGCAGGCAGAGAGTGGATGCCCACATCGTCTTCTGGTGACCATACGTACACTACCATGGTATGTGTGGGTACACGCATAAACAGCATTTAAGATACGGAGAACATGGACCTGTTCCCGATGATAACTGGTCCTTTGGGAATGAGGTTCGGAGGATGCTAAAACAAGAGTTACATAAAACAAATATTTTTAAGGTTGTGGCTGCCCAGAATTTTTTAGAAATGATGAAGATATGATTAGTTTAGCATTAAATTACTAAGGGAGAAATGGGTCCATAATGTTCTTCTTGGGAACACATTACATGCTCATAAAATGGACAAATTTAGAAAAGGTTTTGCATCTGAACTTGGACACAGACTTCCACTGAAAGCTGACCTCTGGGGAGGCATTTTGGCTAGTCCAAACACTTCCACATTAATGGCTTAAGAACAGGGATGGGTGTGAAGGGTGGGGGATATGGGTGACTTTGGGAGGGAAACAGTCACTGTTATGTAAGGCTGACCTGCTTCCCTTGTGAAGATTATTTTGCCTTCTAAGCTGTTTGTGACCCATCTCCTCGAAAACTCCAAAGAGAGAGTTCATTACAACATACACTGGCCTTGAAGGCTTTTGGAACTATTTAAACCTGAAATGTTCAAGTCATGACTTTTCTTATCATTTGAAATGATCAAAACAAGCAAAAGAGGAAGGAGAGTGCAGTGGGGACGCCTTCAAGGTCATGCTCATTAGAGCGAGGCTGATTTCAACTCTTCGCCTTATTCTGCCTTGTTAAGCTCTTTCTCTATATCTAATATATTTACTACGAATCATTAAACACAAGCCTATTATTCTGTGCAATTGATTTGTCTATAAAACAAAAAGCAAGTTCACTTCTGTAGCTTTTCTTTATAAAAGTACTTCAGCTAAAGTCACATTTGGACACAGATAGATGCTTAAGAAACAAAATCTGGTGAGGGGTGGCGAAAGGCCATGCTTAGTGTCCTGAACCAGCTTAAACTAACTACTAAGAGCCCCAAATGTTCTTATGAATTAGGAGGCCTGTAGTCTGTCTGTCAATTGCTTTTAAAAATCCAAAGAAAATGTGTTGATTAAACGGAAGGTTGGAAGTCAACTGAATTATCAGGGTCTGTAAGGAGTTTTGAAAAGGAAACCCTCATATTAGCAAAGAATCATTGCTGAGTGCTTACTACGTGCCTGGCACCTACTAGATGCTTCCCTGTTATTTCAAGTAACCTTACACCCTTGAGGCAGTCACTACCACCTTATAGACCATGGTTCTCAGCCTTCCTAATGATGCAACCCCTCAATACAGTTCCTCATACTGTGGTGACCCCTCCCAACCATAAAATGATTTTCATTGCAACTTCATAACTGTAGCTTTGCTACTGTTGTGAATCGTAATGTAAATAATCATCTCTGTTTTTCTGATGGTCGTAAGCAACTCCTGTGAAAGTGCTATTCTGTCTTCCAAAGGGGTCACGGCCCACAAGTTTAGAACTACTGCTCTAGAAACAGGAAACTGAAGCTCAGTGAAAGTATCCAGTCTAGCTAGGGAAACCAGAGGAGCTGTCACACCATTAGGATTTGAACTAAGGGTCTGATCCCATTCGCACACTACCCAGCTTCTGTTATTCCTTAGTATCAAGACAAAAATAAACAGGTCACAGTGTAAACTCTGAGAAATTAGGCTGCTACTGTGTTAAATGTAAATGACGCTATCTTGTACATATTTGTTAGTCTTGCTGTTATTTTATATTTAAAAGGCTTTGTAATGTTAAAATACCCTAAAGAATTTTCATTTGTTTGGCCTTTAAGATCAGAGGGTATTATAAAGCTGGAGAACTCCAGTTGTGAGACACAGGCAGCTATTGAAGACCTTGAGTACAGAGGCATTGTTGTAAGGCACAGGAACGCAGGAGCCTGTTACCTATCAAGAGTTACACCATGGCTGGCTGTACAAACCTCAGCTTCACCAGGGACTGATTTCCCTCTCCCAGGACTTCCTAGACAGGAAGACAGCAACGTGGATGGCTGTGTTGACAGGTTTGGAGGCTTAGGGGATGGAAATAAGAAATACATTATCTTCTTGAATCTCAGCCCTCATCTTCTGAGGATAACGAAATCCTCACCAAAGGAGGGAGAGTGTGTGTGCATCACACATGAGTTCCGGTAATCCTACCTTCAGGGGAAAGACACTTTTTAGACTCAGAAACCTTCTCCAAACTGACTGAAGCTTGGCCCAGCTGTACAAAAGTAATTGTGCACTCAAACTCTTCAGGGGACCCACCTATTACAATCATAAAATATTTTGTTTTTTTTCTTTATAGACTCTAAGAAAAAAATGAAATTCAGCTATCCTTACTCCAGGACTACTTTTTTTTTTTAAGTCTCATAACTAATAGGGTCTTAGAATTGAGGGAGATGTTTGGGGGGTGGGAGACAAAACAGAGGCAAGGATGAAATCTTCCCTAAGGTTTTGACAGTTGTGTTGTTAAATGTTCAGCTGAGAAGTCTGCAGAAATATATCCATGTTCTTTAAAAGGTCAAGAGACTTTGTTTCTGTTTTGCTCTGTTGCCTTCCTAGCCTTCCCCCCAAACCCCCCTATAGGAGAAGGATGCCTTGCTTCAGTAACCTTCTCTTAAGTGAACTGTCGTCCAAGGTTCTTTTTAGTGAAAAATGTGATGCTACAGGACATATCTTGTACATAAAAAAGGCAATTTGAATGGTAGAAATTGATTTCAAATAGAAACTAGAATGAGTGTTGGGGATATTGAACCAACAAGAGGTTGGTGAGACGGCTCCACACTTAGGAGCACTAGCTGCTCTTGTAGGAGATCCCGGTTCAGTTCCCAGCACCCACATGGCAGTTCACAATTATCTATAAGTACAATTCCAGGGGGAATCTGACTCCCTCTTCTGATCTCCGTGGGTCCTGGATGAATGTGGTGCACATACGTGCAGGCAAAGCACCCACTGATATAATAAACACCTGAATATTGATTTAAAATGAATATAAATTCTTTATATAAAATAAGTTATAAGGGACAGTGGAGAAGGGAGGTTGAGGACAATCTGAGATCTGAGTAATGGTAAATGATGTTTGTGGGACGTAAAACCATGCCAGGAAACTTGGTAAGGTAGAGCAGGTCGAGACCCGGAGACGTGGTGGGCACACACCTGAGGCTTAGGTGACTCCCAGCTCCTCACTTGGAACATGTACCATGTTCCTCACATAATAGAAACATGTCCTACAGTCAGTAGGCCCCAAACAGAGTTCTCCATGCTACGTAGGTACCTAGAGGCCTATAGGGATTAGCCAATGAGCTTTCCTTCCCAGACATTCCTCCCTGCAAAAGGAATTTGATCTTAGGCCCACACTGAGAGTTGGGTATGATACATTACTCTTCATCCATTTTTCCACCATGAACAACCAATAAACTGTTTAGAACCATGGACTGTCTCTTTCATCAAAGATCTGCTGTGGGAAGCATTCAATTACAGATCCACAGCTTAATTCTCCCATAGAAGGCCTCTCTAGGCTCTTAACCACAACCAACACCAAGCCTGCTTCCACCAAGCTAAGGACAATTACCAACTGGGACAAGCTGGAGCTCCCCTTTCTCCTGGCCTGGGCTAGACCCTGTCCCCAGCACACAGGACTGCAACTCTGTTCTCTGCTCGTCCTCAGCTCCCAGCAGTGCCAGGATGTCCAAGAGTCAGAGAACCACATGGCCCCAGCCTCATCTTAGGCTGGCAGACCTCCCCAACCCCCGACCAGCTCTGGCTTTCCCACATCTCAGACTGCACTTTTCCACCCCTGGAGCGGTGTCTCAGAGCTTCCCTACTGCCCAGCACCTGCCCCAGTGTGGGGTAAATGCAGTCAAACTTCCCATGTTCTGCCTCCCAAAGAGGCTGTGCCTTGTGGTGAACCTACAGGTGTTTGGAAAAGTCATACCCTAGGGTAAGCTTCTAACAATGGTCTTACCATTTCTTAAATGGAGTAGCACATAACTTCACTCAATAATAAACATCATTATGGTCACTAAAGATTAAATGTAGCCCGTTTATATTTCTGCCTAGTGCTACCTTACCAAAGTCCCAAACACTGGGTGGTTTATGAACATAGGATGTGATCGTTCATTGGTCAGAAGGTCAGAGGTCTGAAATGAGGTGCATGCAGAATTTCCTGTGCTTTGGGATCTCAGAAGAGCAGTCTGTTCCAAGCCCTTCTCTAGGCTGCAGGGGTCCCTGGTAAGCCTTGGGAAAATACATCATTCTCTAGTGTATTTCTGTTCCTCAGCCCAAGTCTCCCTCTTATGAACCCTTAGTCAGTCTGCCCTAGCCTCATTTTATTACACCTGCATAGATCTTCTTTCTAAGTGAGATCACATTTGCTGGCCTCAAAATTATGGGAAACTACAGTGGATGCTGAACTTCTGATCTTCCTGCTTTTTCTGATATGTTCTTGCAATTCTAGCTCTCAGCAAATGTGATCTTATTTAGAAAGATATTCACAGATATAGTAAAATGAGAATAGGCAAACTCTATTTGCACATATAAGTATATAGTATTTTTATTTCAAGAATAGATTAATATACAACTCATAGATAGTGTTATTATACATGATAGTGGCCTGGGATGCAAAAGTAGACATCAGTTATATAGCTTAACCTTGAACATAAACCAGAACTCACTGGAGCCAATTTTTATGGGTTTTCAAATTATTCTAATTTTTACAGAGAAGAAAACTTCTACTTTGTAATTACTGTATGGATTTACAAAGCCCTGAGAAAAGAAAGTGAAGAAGGAAGGAAGAGAGGAAGGAAGGAAGGAAGAAAGGAAGGAAGGAAGGAAGGAAGGAAGGGAGGAAGGAAGGAAGGAAACCCTAAGACTTATCACAAGATGTTAGTGATTTTACATCTCCTACTTAAGCTATGTTTTATTCCTAAGAATAACAGCCCTTCCATTAAACCTCAATTACTCTGAGGCATTTTCAAATGACCATGACTCAGAAAGAAATGAAAGAATGATAGAAAGTTATTCTGTGGTGTCTAATACAAAAGAAACTGGTCACATACGACCACGGAGAGTCTGAAATGGGGCCAGTTCAATTAAAATAGATATTTTCTTCTTGCATTTCTATGTAAATGTTAGCGGCTAGTGTACTAAACGGTGTAGGCATGTGGGAATGGTTCATTCATGAAATAAACAGCCACTGTTCTATCATCCTTCATATTGATCACTGTGATAACCAAAGTATCACATCATTCTTTCCAGAAGATCTCCAGAAGATAGAAATGAGTGGAGAGACCACCTTTGTTACCTTCTCGCTCTCACACTCCCTCTGTCTACCTCTCCCCCTCTCCTCCTTCTTCAGTGGTGCTAAGGATTGATCCCAAGAACTCATACATGGTAGGCAAGCACTCTATCATATCCTCCGTGTAGTTTGATTTTAAGTTACCTTGAAGAGTATTTAGAAATGTCCACTCTTGTCTCTCAACAACAATGAAAACTGACAGGAGAGATTCTGTAAGCATTAGCAGGGATTCTCAACCTTGTGGCTCATGACCCCTTTGGGCATAGAATGACCCTTTCCCAGGAGTCACATATCAAATATCCTGCATATTAGCTTTTTGCATTAGGATTCATAACAGTAGCAAATTTCTGGTTATGAAGAAGCAATGAGAATAATTTTATGTTTGGAACACAACACAACCTGAGGAACTGTATTAATGGGTCAGAGCATGAGGACGGTTGAGAACCACTGCGCTAGAGGAAGCAAAGAGTAGTGCAGAGTCAGACAACACTGAAGATTTAGTGGTGATGAAAATGAGCAAGGGTGGGGAAGTCTTCACATGGTGGCAGCCTCAATTAATTCTCTCTGAGCAAGGCTCATTTATCAGGACAAGAAGGACATATGGTATTTGTATATAGTCATCTAAGAGGAAGGACCTTATCACATAGATTCTTTGAAAAGAACAAGGCGTGGCCTGTTTGTCTATGTGGACAGAGAATGGTATTGCCATCTATATGGCTTGAAAATATACAACTGGGGCTGGAGAGATGGCTCAGCAGTTAAGAGCACTGACTGCTCTTCCAGAGGTCCTGAGTTCAATTCCCAGCACTCACAAAGTGGCTCACAACCATCTGTAATGGAATCTATGCTCTCCTCTGGTTTGTTTAAAGATTCTACGGATTCATATACATAAAATAAACAAATCTTTTTTAAAAAAAATAAAATATACAACTGACGAAAATAGGCACGCAAAAAAATGACTAGGGTTAAAAATCAAATAAACTAGACATGGAAGGTTGACTTTTAAAAGTTGAAAATATTCCTGGAAATCAAATGGAAAATGATGATGGATTTTTTTTTCCTGAAACATGAAGGCTAGATTTTTAAACTTTATTTTCTTAATGATTTATTTATTTATTTTATGTACATATGAGTACACTGTAGCTGTCTTCAGACACACCAGAAGAGGCCATCAGATCCCATGACAGATGGTTGTGAGCCACCATGCAATTGCTGGGAATTGAACTCAGGACCTCTCGAAGAGCAGCAGTTAGTGTTCTTAACTGCTAACCCATCTCTCCAGCCTGAAGGCTAAATTTTTATGCCCTAATCGAACTACTAGGTTCTTACCATATAAAACCCCACAAATAAAAAAAAAAGTGTTTATATTTCAGCTAGTCATTTTGAAATTATTAAAAGCGCCAGATCTGGAACTGCACAATCCTAGGATGGAATCTGGAGTCTAACATTTGGAGTATGACCTTTGGGAAATCAGTCAGCCTCCTTAGGATTCAGATCTCTTATCTGTTCAATAAAGATTTAAAAAATACTTCCTCTTTTATAGAGTGTGATAGGGAGTCCATTTTACATGCCAAGTGCTTGGCAGAGGTTTTGGCACACAGGAGGAGACATAGATCAGCTGGGGGAAGTGATTTTATTCTCCTGGAGTTGCTTAGAACAGGGCTCTTGCTCTGTCTGTCATTTATGGGAAACTCAGACGCGTGATAACTTGGAGTCCCTTTCTACCAACAGAACTCACCAAAGCTAATGGCTGCCCCTCCCAGCAGCTGGAGACGGCAGTGTCCCAGGAAGTGTCTTACAGAACGAGCTGCTCAGTGCGCTGCTTCTTAGGTTCAACTTCAGACTTCCCCTTCCCCGAAAATGCTTTCCCTGACTTTTCAATGACTAGGCAGTACTTTAACAAGCTCCTGTTATACACAAAAGTATAAGACAGAGGGAAAACTGAAAATCTCTTGGAACACTACTGCCCGAGAACAGAAAAATACTAGCAACCTGCCACGCTCTTCACTGTGGATCTGCCTAGCATACCATATGTGATATTCTGTGCTTGGCTTTGTATTCAAGAATATCTTTCCATTTTGTTCACTAGAGATCCACGTGTTCATTCTCAGTGGGGTACCAGCCTTATACAACAGAGTAGTAGTAAAAAGTGGGTGTCAACCAAAAAGGAAAAAAAGAAAAAAAAACCATTAGCTTCAACTTTCGATAATGGCTTCACTCAAAGACTGGCGTGAGGTCCAAGGAGATTTCAAAACCAAGCGAAAATCACAAATGATCATTTTTCTTGTATGGAAATCCTGGAGAGAAGAGAAGCAGACCTAGTGTGCTCTGGGTGGCACGCCCCATTCCCCACATGGCTAGTACTCTGTGGAATGTGAAACTCGTTGGCTTCAACTTTTAATAAAAGAGAACTTGTGGTAACTCAGTGTATTTTCAGGACTTAAAATTTTTTATTTTATCAAGATCACAACCCCTGGTCTTGGCATCAAGAAGTTATTTCTGAGTGCTAAGCAAATATGAAAACCATGGGTCTGGCCTCCTTCCGACTTTCTTCTGCCAGGGTGGGTTCATTCCAGAAGCCAGATATGTGTGACACCTTATCCTCTTGGTGCCACCATGTCTCTATCTAATCCAAGGGGTCTGCAGACCTAAATAATTAGCCTTCCGCCCCAGGGGACACTCAAGGGACCTTAATCTGCAAGGCTGCAACCATCACTTCTGGAGTTCACTTTTAGCCAGCAGAAGGCAGAAGTGCAGAGAAAATATATTCGCATACAAGTAGTGGTTTAACCCTTTCTTATATTCTTGTTACTAAAGATTTTGCCTTACAAAGTCAAGTGGGCCTGAGTCTTCTGCCCAGGAAAAACCTGGTTTATCAGACTACACTCAAAGTTTAAAAACCCAGACAATCAGGCAGACCTGCAATGAGTGTCCTTACCCCGCTTGTCTGACATCAGGCAAGGGCATGGAATCGAAAGCATACCTGCCCCCACCAAGAAAAGAAACAGCAGGGTACAGACTCCCCCCGAATGTGATGCATGCTGCTCTTTCCTTTAATAAGGAACCTCTCTCCTGAGCAGGTTGTTGACCAAGTGAAAATGTTTCACTTACAACTAAAATCCCAAACCCTTAATGATGGTGACTCATCATTTTATTAATAAGTAACCTTTACATAATAAGCCAGGCAGTGAGAAGAACACACCAAAGGTCTTGGGGAATGTTTTCCTTCACCCCTGGCCTTTACAGAAACTGTCCTCAAATAAGAACTGCAGATCCACGCCATGAGCATCCTGGAAGCCTGTCAGAAATACTGATTCTTGGGTCCTACTTCAGGTCCTTGAATGAGAGACTGAGGGTTAGACAGCACAACTTATAATTTAACAAGGCTCTAGGCAACTCTGATGTTAGCTCACATGTGAGTTTCGGCATCATGGGAAGAACTGGGCTCAGAACCAGGAGTTCACACTCAGATACCAGCTCTGGGCTGCATGGTCCGGTTCAGTGGAATCAGTGAGGAGGCATTACTTGCCACTGTGAACTCAACGTTGTATAAGCACATGAGGTGCATGTGTTAGACAAACTCCTGACCTTTGGCCCAGCATCCTCTGCGTTCCTTTGCTCCTTTAGGAGGACATTTTCCTTGTTGTTTTCCACTTGTATTTCTGTTGTTTGTAACATTCCAAACAACCCAAAGCCTCACACTGGATCAAACAGCAGTATACCATTCAATTAGGGAGAATCCTACTCTATAATTCTTCTATAACCTTAACGTTATCCCCATCAAGTGAGCACAGGCCACTGGCGATTTACTGACTGCCACTTTTCTGTGTTGTGTTGCATGCTGTTCAGACATTCTATGCTCTAGGCTGTGATTTTAGTTAATTTCCATCCAGGAAAAAAACTGAGGATCAGTGTCATACAAAGTGGCAGAACCAATACACCTTCAGAAATAGTTTGTCAAAGGGGCTGGGCATGTAGCTCAGCTGCAAGAGTGTTTGCCTAGCACACTTAAGGTCCTGGGGTTCGATCCCAAGCAGCACATAAAATCAAACTGAGTGAGATGCTGGACGGCTGTAATCTCAGGATTCTGTAGATACGATCAGAGATTCAATGTCCTCCTCAGCTACACAGTGAGGTCATAGCCAGCTCCAGCCAATGTGAAACTGTCTCTCGAAAGGGCAACAATCAAAAACAACAAGAAGGAAAAATCTACTTGCAAAGCTCATGCTCGAAGGTGTGGTGGAGGTTTAAAGACCTTCTCGACAATGTTACAGCTCTGCTTGGCAGACATTGCCTTCAGGAGTCAAAGATTAAGAAACCAAGCAGAAGGACATCTAAGCTTTCAGAGTCTAGCTATAACAATTGTTAAAATAAGATCCATGGGTATATGGCGTCTAGCTTTTGATTTGGTCAATTGTGACATCCTCTTCCAAGGGATGACCAGCTAGCACCATCACTTGCAACAACAGAAAGAAAAAAAAATCATAAGAGACCTGTATTTAAAATAAGGAGAGTCAGCCTTTGGACATACATAGCAGATGTGCAGCTTTGCCTTGATGCGGGTCCCCCAACAACTGGAATGGGGGCTGCCCCTGAATCTGTTAACTGCCTATGGATCCTGCCTGTTCCCCTAACTGGGCCACCTTGCCTGGCCTCAGTGGGAGAGGATGCACCTAGTGTTGCAGTGACTTGATGGGTGGGAGGTGGGAGGTAATTCTGTGGGACTCCCATTTTCAGAGAAGGTGAGGAATGAGTGGGGGAAGGACCTGTATGAGGGAGTACTGGGAGTAGAGGGGATATTGGGATGTAAAACAAATATAATAATAATAATAATAACAATAACAATAATAATAGAATAAGGATAATCCACTGAATTACATGTATTTTTCTTATACACCAAGATCATTTTCATCCTGTTCCCCTCACCACCACACACACACATTTCAGAGAGTTTGCATTTGGCTTTCATCAAGCTCAAGAAAGTAGAGAGTGGCGGGAAAATTATATTTATGAACTGTTCTGTCACCAAAAAGTTAAGTGCAACTGTTCATAGAAGAGTGAAGTGGGCACAGCCTGCACAGCGAACTTGAGTGGACATTGACCACAGTAATACATCTAGAGCGGGCCAGAGAGAGTCTGATAGAACTAGCACTAGCCCCAAAGTCCAACGCCACAGGGAAGCTCCACCGTGCAGCTCACATCAAGAGCCAAACAAACCAATCAATGCCATGAACAACGAGACAGCAGTGCAGAAGAGATCCGCAAAGGTCTGCAGTAAGTCCAGGGCCACAATATTCAGGAGGCTACAGGAACAGATCAAGTGATGGCTTTCCTCCCTTGTCACTTGGGTCATCTTCAGGCTCTTCAGGTCCTTCATCATTAAAGTTGATGATTCTCTTGACACCACCTAGCTACTGGTTGTTTGTGAATGACTTGTGGCTAGGAAGGACCTGGCTGCATTCACTGGATGCCCAGGACCTGCTAGCGTACATACATATGAGTACTGCTAAAGGAAAAGTAGACCGTAGCATAAGCAAAGACCTTACCTTACTAGGAGGTGGTCCATGGTCATCCAAGTAAGTGGAATTTCCTAGGGGGAAAAAAGAACATTGAGTGGTAAATATTTTAGCTCCCAAAATAAGCTGGTATAAAATTGTCAAAAAAAAAAGGAAGTGGGGTGGGGGCATTCTAGATATATTTCTATTCAGACAGATGTTATACATCTGGTTGGTTTGGGCAGGGACACACATGGGTATACATGCATGTAAACATTCACAGGCAGAAGCACACATCCAATACCTGCTGAGCTTATTTTGGACTACTGAGTCTGAAACTGTGTGAGCATCCACTCCCTGCAGGACTTGTTATCACACTGACTGTCCAGCCTCTACCCAAAGTTCAGATCCAGTAGTTCTGCAAATATGCCTTTGTTACAGGAACCAAGTAGCCCAGGCGTTGCCTAGAATCAGGCTTCGGAGAATGGACACTGTTTCTCCAGTATGCCTTGAACTTGCCAACTTCCCTTCATCTTCTCAGCTTAGCTTGAATGTGATTAATAGCCACCTGCTGGTGTGTTTTCATAGTACATGGTTACTGCTTCCTAATGAGTACAAAGGATTCAGGAGGGCTGAGAAATGACTCACTCAGTAGGGAGCTTGTTGGCTGCACAGAAATAAGAGCCTGAGTTTGGATTCCCCCACACCCTCTTAAAACTCCAGGCATGTGGCAACAGCCTGCAACCTCAATGCTGGCAGGGTGGGGATGGGCAGATCCCAGGGGCTCACTGGCTGGCCATTCTAGTGGAACAGAGAGATCTCTGTTGAAGGAGAGACCCTGTCTCCATAAAGTAAGGCGGAGAACACTTTAAACAAGACATCTTAATGTAGACCATACGTGCCTATGTTGATGACATGCATGCACACACAGGACTAAAGAAAGACTGGAAGCTTTGCTAACCATTTTATTTATAAATGATGCTGTAGCAGATCCAAGTTTCTGAGGTGGGTTTGAACGGTTCCCATTTCCCAGAAGAGAAAACAGAGACCAGGGGGTCTCCAATAACTTGCTGATGGCAACAAAGCTATTTGCACTGCAGACAGAATGGAAGACTTGAGTTTTCTAGAGTGTGTTTGGGCATCTGCTCATCTGAAAAGACAATCATCTTGCTATCTTGACTGGTCTGTAACCTGGGCGCTCCATTGTTACTACTTGGTGACACTGGACCATATGGAGACATCTACCTGGAAGCTCCTAGCCAGCAGGGTTACTCACTAACCCAGGGAAATGAGCTCTACCAGCAAAGCAAGACAATGGGACTTGAAATGGGAACCAGTGCAGAAGATACCAGAAGCACACGGTACTTATAAATAATAGATTAGGGAATGTGATAAACACCCTACTTTGAGTAGATGAAAGGTGCCTTTGACAGGGAGCCATAAAAATAACTTAGAAAATTGGAATTAAAAAGGGGAGCAGCGTTTTAAGTCAGGGACAATCCAACTGGGGATAGTTTTCCAAAAGCAATAAATAAGTGGGGTTTGGCATACAGATTTTTCCACTCTGAGTCATTATCTGTCTCTTTTGCTTTGTAGTCCTCTGATTTATAACCCACCTCATGTCCACAGCGGCTGTACTCTAACTGGCCATGTGTGTATATTAAGCAGACAGCAAGGTCTACTTTAAACTACAAGATACAATGCAAATACCTGCCACGCACTGGAAAAGGCAGGAGGAACCCTTTAAATGTGAACACGATGAACAATTTGATAGAAACTTATTACTGTGCTAAAGTCCACCAGGCGCACACAGCAGGAGGAAGATCACCATCAGACTTAATAAAAGAGTGTATCTAAACACAGTTACCTATGTCTAGAAAAGTGTTGAGGAATATCCTACAATAATACAAGCAGCATAGTTGTTCATTGTGGAAATATGTCTTTCCCCTAGAGGATGTGACAAATCTCAAAACATTCTTCCCAGGTACCCTGCTCAAAAATCAAGGATGATGTCAACAACAAAATGTTTCTAAAATTCTAAAACACTATTGATACGTATAGCTCAAGGCCTAGAGGTTCTGATGGGCATGCCGGATGTCCCTAGACCTTGGACAGAAATGGCTAAGCCAATCTCAGCATGCATTTGTTTCTCAGCATCCTCCTGTTTTGTCACCATTTCCAGACCACTTCTGAATCTATAGAAGGACCTAGATGCCAGATAAGAATGAGGTTGCCATCCTGACCTTCAGACGAGTAAGGGGTGTTTGTCAAGCACTTTAAGTAATTCTTTTTAAACATTTATTTTATTTGTATCCGTGTGTTTGTGTGTGTGACTACATGTGTGTAAGTACATGCCTGTGAGTTCCCTTGGAGGCCAGAAGAGGATACAGGACACCCTAGAGTTATAGACTTATAGGTAGTTGTGAACTGCCCAACATGGGTGTTGGGAATCCGATTTGGGTACTATACAAGAACAGCCTACATTATTAAGTCCTGAGCCAGCCAATCAGAGTACAGGCTTTAAAAAGATGGCTTTCCCTAATAAGAGACCTTATAAAATGATGTAGGCATCTCACCTAGGCTATACGGCCAGCATCTGACACTGGGAACCAGAAAGGCGAGGATCTGGACTCATGGCTGTTTTCTATGTTATTCCAATGTTATCACCATAGGTGACAACCATGGTGATCTCTATTGGCAGAACCAACAGGTTAACCATATGAGGACCACTGACGCTTGATATGACAAGGCAATGAATATGAAAGATCAGATATATACCCAGCAAGCTGGTTAAACATTCTTTTGTAGCAGGGTTTACCTACTCAGATTGCAATATTCAACATCTTCAAAGGTTTCCATACGCATGTCTGCAAACAAAAGAATCTCATGCCTTAGAAGGAAAGCACAAGGTTAACGTTGTTCTATGGAAAAACTGAGACCAGTGTCTGCATACAGTCGGCACCTAATATGTCTTCACTAGCAGCACTAATTGTGTTTCTAGTAACAGCAGCAGCAGGGGAGGAGCTGCCTCCGTGCCTCTCCATCTTATTCTCAGGTCTGCCATCCCTTGCTGCTCACTCCACTTGCTCACAGAGCTTTGAAGGAACCCGATGCCAGGCTCCAGCCATTGCAGCTCTGATTTAATTACTCTGGAAAAAGTCCCAGGCAGTTGGTATTTTTTAAAAAGTTCCTTAGGTAATTCTAATGTCTAGCCAGGCCTGAGAACCACTGAGCTATAACATGAATAATATATTTCATAACTCAGGCCAAATCCAATTTTCTAGAAGCAAAAAAGGATTATATATCCTTTCCAGGCTCATCTTAATCAGGGGTCACCTCCATCATGGGTGATGAGCGATTTCTACACAAGTGTCAAGTCCAAGGTGGATGCTGATTAGGTGTGCATGATCACAGAGCTACCCACTATGTGGGATGCTGATCAAGCAAGCACAGGTAACATGTGCTTCAGAGGATATAAAAAAACTAAGAAGAGGTGAGCAGGCTACAGGCTTCCTGAAAAGGTACCAGAAAAGATCACCTTGAAGCTTACTCTAAACCCATCCCAGACCTTAAAATTCCTTTCAAGAGTACCTCCAAATACACAGGTACTGTAAATAGTTTGTAGCTCTTTGAAACTCTGTGCACAGGTTCGATGAGAAGGTAAGTAAATAAATCCATCATCTGCCTGGAGTTTCCTAGACTCAAGGTAACTTAACCAAACATGGTCCTGGAGACAGTCAAATATGATCTTCACACACACACACACACACACACACACACACACACACACACACACACGAAAGTATGAGGTCCCCTGGGAAATCTAAAGCAAAGATACTCTCTGGTGGTAGCCCAGAGAGCCATCTCCTGTTTACCTGTGCCAGATGGGGTAGAAGTAAATGAACTTAGTAAAGACGAGCCACATGCCACCCCTGTGAGGTCTGCACTAGAGACGAACACAGACATATAAAGAAGCTGTCAGTGGGTTAGAGAGATGGCTTAGCCTTGTAAAGGCTAGGTTTACAATCAAAACAACATACTTGACAACTCAATGGATAAAAGAGTGCTACATTGACTGCTATGTAGTTTAAATAGCAACAGTTACTCTTCTGTTAGAGGAAGAGTAGAAAGGAAGCCCCAGAAGGATGATGTAATGCCTTCAATATGATGGCCTATCAGAACCGAGGAGTAACAGAACACAAGAGGAAGCAGAGCTGCAGGTCCAGAGCTAAAGGCCCTGGTTCGAATCCCAGCCCTGCCCTTCACTTGAGGTACCCTGGAAACAGCACTTTGTTGTTATTGTTGTTTGAAACAATAATGTCCCTATTTTGTAACACAAAGACCTTAAGCCACAGTTAAGAAAATTAAATATATTAAATGTAGACATACATTTCAAATTAAATGTAAAATTATATCTTTTAGGTACGTAAAACACAGAGCTTTCTGGAACATGGTAAAACAGGAGTCACATGTTCTATTAAAGGATCACAGTTAGCGACTGGGTCACTGTCCTACCAGTGTGTGTCCATTTGTCACCAACACTTCTCTGAAAGACTTTATAAAAGTGAGCTTGGAAATTTCCAGATCATACTTGTGAAATGGTGATCCACTTATTTTTTTTTTTGAGGATGGTTGTGGTTAGCTGAAAAATGATGTAAATGTATCCTGGCAATCATAAATTCTCTATCCTCTGACATCGCTGGAGCGTATCACTTACCTTTACTTTCATAACTGCATTTATTACTTAAGAAAAACAAAGGAGGTCCTGAAATGAGCAAAGCCATTTATAACTTGAGAAATGAGCATCAATATAATCACTTGATGTATTATATTATTTTCCAGTGTTATCTTGAAAGGCCTTCTAAAAGGTACCCCTTTGAAAGCAATTATTTGAGCTACCTTTGGCAATGCACTAATGAACTTGTACAACCACAAGGGATATAATTTATTCTTGACTCTGGATCTTGCATTTAACAGATCTGTTTTTTGCCTGATCAGGTCCCTGAAGAATAAAAAATGTTTACTACTTGCTCCCCGAATAGAAACCCTGATACGCGTTAGTGTCCATGTCAAAAAGCCACCTCTGTGCCACTTGGATCCTTCCCAGGTCCTTTGAACATTGTGATCACGAATGACTGAAACCCTCTCCTCTGTTCTCCGGGACAAGGCATTTCACACAGGCTTCTGGTTACTGACCACAAAGTCTCATGTCTCTCCTGGGAGTCTGGGCCTCTGATAAGATGTGATTCAGGAAGGGGTCACTGTGGAAGGGAGTGCAGCAGTCCCAGCTTCAAGCTCACCGGAATAATATGCTAATTTGTATGCTAATGCCCCACCTTCCATTTATTAACCATGGTTTCTGCTTCTCCATGAGGTCATTGTGAGCACACCAGCCTTGATTACAGTGAGGAGTTTGTGCACTGAGTGTCTCTAGACGCAGCATGACTTATAATTGGGGAAATGCTTGTTCAGCACTATTTAAGCTTTAATAAAACTATTTTCTACTGAATTAAAACAAAGGGCCCTATTAATTACCACTATTCAAGGGTTTTTACAAAAATATCTTTAAAAGCTACTGTTACATGCTTATTCAACTCGTTGATAAACAATACTCTGAAAAAATTTTTTAAAAAGATTTCAAAAATTATTTTTAGTTGTGTGTGTGTGTGTGTGTGTGTGTGTGTGTGTGTGTGAACAAGTGTTCACAGAAGCCAAAGGCATTGAGCTGCCCAACATGGGTGCTGGGAACCAAACTCAGGTCCTTCAGAGAAGCCATACATGTTCTTAATTACAAAGCCACTTCTCCAGCCCTGTTAAAATACTTTGTTGATCCTACATATGAAGACTGAGCCTTCAAAGCATTCACAAACAATATCCAAATTAAGCTATTACCCTCGATATTTTAGAAAGCGATTCCATTCATAATTAAACTGAAAAGCCAATTAATCCCCTTTGCTTTTCGTTGCTAGCTCATAAACACTACCTTGCTTTGCAACTCATTTCTTCATTAAATCTGAATGTGGCTCTTGGAACATTAAGGGTAAGTTTGTAGAAGGAAACTAGTTTTGCAATCAAGTGGTTAGTGTAGCATTCCTATTAATATCAACTTACATATATATATATATAATATATATATATATATTATATATATATATTATTTCCAAATTAGCTTAGAAATCCATGGCAATCATACCATAGGATTCTGCACATGTAGGAATGGAGTGTCAATCTCTTAGGCTTCTGTTTTTTTGAATTAGGTTCTTGCTCCCAAATAACCACCAGAGCCAGGTGCTCTAACCTGTAGGATCCAATGCACCTGCAACCACAGCAGATGTTGGCCTGCACATGTTCTTGTACTTAATGGCCAGGCGAGTTTCTCATCTAGCAGAACTAGACTGCATATGCCTGTAAGTACTCGGAGAAAGCAATGGCATGAAGGCCACACAGAATCTACCCTGAGAGAAAGAAAACAAGACCGGGCTGAGGAAGTCACCACACTTGTTAGATGACAGTCACGGAAAGCACAATGTTCTTTAAGCCTAGGGCAAAAGCACCCTGAAGACCTCACCTCAGTGCTTACAACACTATGATGCAGAAACCTCATGTCACAGTACAGGAAGGCACATTTCGAACAGCCAAGGAATTAGACAGGTTAGACTGCTAATCAGTAGGTGCTCCTAGACTTGACCTCTACTGCTTGACCTAATCCACTTTGTACCCCCTATACTCTTTGCTTTATTTAAAGACCCTAGTCTGGGGCCCTCAGTGTATTAGGACAAACTGATCCCTTTCAGGCAGTGGAGCCTTCTGTTGGAGTGATGTTTTTATTCACTGTGTAACGATTGTCTCTATATTAGACAAATGGCAAATTCTGAACCAGAGGAGATCTGATTACAGACAGGACTTTGATATTGTTATTTATATGGCTGCAACACATTTTGCAAACACTCCCTCTCTCATCTTCTGATAAATTAATTAAAAAGCTGTTGGCCTAGAGCAAATGCAGGAAGTAGAAAGTGGGACTTCCAGGCAAAGGAACTCTGGGAATGAGATAGATTGGGGGACGATTTTGCCAGCCACACCCAGAGGAGCCAGAACTGAGAAGAGGCAATCAGCCACGTGGCAGAGCTTAGAATAGAATAAATGGGTTAATAAGCTATAAGGTAGCTGGAAACAAGCCTAGCTAGAAGCCCTGGGCATTCATTAATAAATACAAGTTTCCATTATTCAAGAGCTCGCAGTCCAAAAAAGTCCCATTGTAGTCTTCTCTGTGCCCTGTAAAGCCACATGGGTCACTCAATAGCTAGGCATAGACATGGTCCTAGGGCAATATATGTCATCAACCGGCACCTATCAAGGACAAAGGGCTACTCAAGAACTGGAGATTATTGGAGCTTCAGGAACAGCCTAGAATTGGCAAAGTGAAGGTGTGGTGGGAACACCCAGATACCGTTCCAGTACAGTTATTGCTACAAGGTGGCTGCCCTCCAGTGTTGATTCTCCTGGCAGTCAGCATTGCTTTAAAATACTTTATATTAAAAGTTGACTTGAACCATATATTTTAACAATGACAAGACATTTCACCATTGCATCGTTCAGCAACAGAAAAGAAAGCACTACTTGTTTGTTGACCTGTAACTTCAGTGGATATACTTTAAAAACAATAATAATTGTTGTAGTTAGCTGAAAAATGACTTCCCAATGTTCCCTTGTGCTAATCTCAAGAGCATATTAGTGAATATATGACTTTACACATTGGGACACGTGATGGCGCAGTTTATCCCAAAGGATTTGGGTGGTCCATTGAGATCATGAGAGTCCTGGTGAGACAGACAGATGTGACAGTGGGAATGAGGATGAGTGATGTGCTTTTGAGGAAAAGGATCCAGCATCAGTCAAGCAATATGGCCTTCAGACAGCTGAAAAGGCCAGAAAACCCAGACAAAGTCCTGTGAAGGATCCAGCACTGCTACAAGTTATTTGAACTCATTAAAGCCCACATTACACTTAACTTTAAAACACTGATTCTGTGGTTTTGGCCATAGGATTTGTGTTAATTTGTTATAGTGACAACGAGGCTTACCATCATGGTTAAGTGTTGGTTTGTGTGTGGTCCTCTTCAGGGAGGGGCACCTTTCTATCTGAATAGACATTTCTCATCAATGACAATTCTAGTGACTTTGAAGGAATGAGCTTCTAAAAGCTGGATTCGGGGCCTCATTGAGGATTTGAAGTTAGAAACTTGCAAAAGGGTATTTACTGTTCTCAATTATAAATTTCAAATGTGTGCGTGTGTGTGTGTGTGTTTTATACATATGTGTAAGTGTGTGCTTGTGTGGGGGCCAGAGAAGGACACTGGGTATCCTGCCAATTACTTTCCAACTTGTTCCCTTGATACAGGATCACTCTCTCAGCTTGGAGTAGGCTGGCAGAGAGCAAGCCCCAATGACAGCCCTGTCTCTACCACTAACAGGCCCTGAGTTATAGACTTGTGTTCAACCACATTTTACATGGGTGCTGGGACCTGAACCTTGAGTCCCCACACTGTGCTACATGTGTTGAATCATAGTTCCAGGTCCAATTTTTAAAGATGTGATGGTTTTCCATAACCCCCAATAGCTAATCTATTTCCTAACATTTTACATTTTGTATTCTGAATCACTATAAAACAAAAGGAGAATGCAATAATTTCTTATTTGAATAATCCCTTCCTTACCAGTTCAGTTCGGTATGATACAAAAATGTTTTTATTTCCCAAGTATTCCATGATGTGAAAGGAAGATGTTATTGACACATAAATTACTGTCTACAAAAGATGGTCTCATGGCATTGCTCTGAGCACAAACCTTCTCTGAATGAGCACGCACATATATGTATCATAGGAAGAGGGCAGGAAGGCCTCAACACCAGGCAGTACAAATCCTCCAAAAACCGATGCAGAGTAAGTCAAACTACCTGTTAAGTAGCAAAGTTAAGAATACATCTAAGTGCTCATTCAACAACATACACAAAATGCTACATGGCTTTCTTTTTCCTTTCCTTTTCCTTTCTTTTCTTTTCTTTTTCTTTTTACTCTAAATAGCCAAAATTTTCACACACTTTATTGTCTAGTTTACTCTCTACACTTAAACTGGAATGACAAGCTGCTCTTATATGACCAAATTCTTTCCCTAAAAGTAAAAATACCTCATCGAGAGAATCAAAATATACATAACTCAAACACTAGTGACAATTTCTAAAAGTGGTGCACGAAGTATTTTGTATATGGCTGCAGGGAGTTCTCAGCCTCTAGTTCAGATGTTCAAGTTTTATCACGTTTGTTGAAAAGAAGTAACGCCCATGGCTATCAATGCCGGCAAATGATCAAGCACACTGGAAACCAGGTCTTGTGCAGAAGTGTGAGTGAGATATTAAAGTATCTGGAAAAATGTGAACTGGGGGTGGGGATGAAGCAGAGGCAGGAGTGTAAGAAGCAAAATACCCTACTAAATTTGTATCAGGGTCTCCTCAGTGCCAGTCATTATCCTGGCTCCCAGTTTGGGCTGCCATAACAAATCAGCACCAACTACCTACTGACAACACATATTTATCTTACAGCTTTGGAGGCTGATGCATGAACAGGGTGCCAAAGCAGCCTGGCTTGTCTGTGGACATCTCTTTCCTAGGTTCCTACATAGTAAGAGGGAGAGGGGCCCACACCCAGAGCTCTGCACATGGCAGGGCATCGGTAGATCAGATGGTTTCCTAGGATTTCTGCATTGCTACCATCTGTATGAAGTAGGAAGAAGGCTGAACCCAGAATTTAGGTGGGGAAAGTGGAAAATTATGTCAGTGGACCTTGGTAATTTCCTAAGAATGGCAAAATCATTGAAACCAATTCTCCTCTGAAGGCTGATGACAAAACACATATATTTAAAAATGAATACGAAAGTTCATGTTTCCAGCTCAGTCTCCCATTGGACAGGTGTCTGGGCTAGGGCCTGAGGCTACCCGTAACACATATCTGTGCCCGACAGTATCAAAGTATACGTTGGAGAGACAAATGGTTGGGTCACTTGCCAACACTTCTCATGCTTCAGGGAAATGAGTGGGATTACTCTTCTGGGAGTTTATGCACCATGAACAGGCTATTTGGAGATGCTCATGAATGCTGGTGTCAATTTAGAAATGGGTTTGATGGCCAGACGGACACAGACACTGTGTTTCAGAGCTAGCCCATCTTGGGGCAGCTTTCATATAAACTTTCAAGTAACACAAAGACGAGATCATTATTTCTTCTTTATGAGGTCTTCAAATGGAAAAGAAGGCTTTTAATAGAGCCAGAAATTACTAAGACTGTTCAGAACAGCGATCCTCACAAAACAAACTAGCAATCAAACTTGCAGGCCTGAAGTTCTCCAGTCAAAGAAAAGTGGGTTTCACCATTCATCACATCCCACCTTTACCAACGTCTCTTATTCTATGTGGTGACCATTTTTAATAGAACCTAGGTATAGATCATGGTTCATAGAGCTATATAATATTGAAAGACCAAACACTAAGAATCTCTACTTTGTGTTACTCTGTATACACAGCACTGAAATCACAAACAACATATACGTACTCAGAAATCAGAAACTCCTTGACTAAGAAGAGAACTGACCAAGCAAAGACTGTTAGTTTTGAAGCTGAGCAGTCTACAAGGTGGTCCACTTCAGTAGAGGTGACCTTGAGCAAGACCTGAAAGGTTAGGAGCCTCGGGTTCCCACAGGCACAAGAATGGTGACTTATCAGAACGGAGGACATTACCGTTATCATTAACAAGCTGCCTGGCCTGCACACAATAAAGTGAAGTTCTCGTGATTATATTAAAAAATGGAGCCAATTATAAAACATGAAGCATTAAACAAACCCTTCCCAAGTAATCACAAACATAAACATCAGTATAGCCCTGAAACACACATCCCTCATTATGCCGTAGAACGGCCTGTCATAGCCTCCTCCATAATTTTCAGGATTTATGCTTGAAGGTTATACCTGAGCATGCGTGCAATATGATTTTTAAAACCCTGGCAGAATTTGTGTATCCCCGAGCTTATATTATTAGTCTATGGACAAAGTGCATCACTGCTCATAAATACTCCTTCGAATGTACTGGAGCAATCTATTTTCCAGCAAAATTTTAATTTTTTTTTAAATTTTATTTTTTTTGGACAAAATGGGTTAAGGATGTTGGCTTTCTTACTCAGCAAGAGGAGACCTTCTAAACCTTTCCCTGTCTTGAAATTCATCACAGCTCTGGATACACCAATGGCTTTCAAAGTCACAACGACACCCTCACTTTTGAGGCACAGTGTGCCTGAGGTGGGAGCAGATCCAGGGCTTGAGGCAAAGACCTCAGGCAGAATGCAGCAGGAAACCGTTCATCATGGCCCCAGTTAGTTTCATGGTTTTCAGGGCACTGCTGTAGAAAGTGCATTTGTAAATCCTGAATGTGTTCAAGCCTAGTAAATTTCACCTTATAAAAGGTGCCTTTATTTTTTTTTTTTTAAAAAAGGTCCCATCAACTGAACCAATCTGTACCTACCAAAAATACTTAGTTTTAAGAAGTTACTTATTCTTATTTTATGTGCATTGATGTTTTGCCTGCCTGTATGTCTATGTGAGGGTGGAAGAGTTATAAGGTAGTTGTGAGCTGCCATGTGGGTGCTGGGAATTGAACCTGTGTCCTCTGGAAGAGCAGTCAGTGCTCTTAACCACTGATCCATCTCTCCAGCCCCTCACAAAATTACTTATTGATCACCAGAGACAGAGCTTTTAATGTAATGGAGAGGTCTGGCTGGGATGAATGGTCCTCTGAGCATGGCATCTTCTCCCTGGAAATGAAAGGCCAGAATTAAGTGGCTTCCCAAAAGACATTAAAGACGAGACTCCTGTGCTGGTTGAAGTAGGCTGGGGTGACATCTTGTCTTTCCTCCCAATTTTCAGATACACCCAATAGGCCTTTTAAATAACCAGCAACAATGTCACCTTTGAAAAACCTGCCTTACTTGATGTCTAGATTTCAGTCACACAAGTAAGTGTGTATAACACCAAAAATAGATGTGAAATCAAAAGACTTTTCATCATGGGTATGACTCTCTTGAAATGGATTTATATATGTGAAAATGTATACATACATACAAAATTTGGCAACATCTTAAGAAACATAGTGACAGAATGAAAAACTAGTTAAAGCAAAACCAAAGTGACTTTCTGCCAAGCAAATGATAGCATGACATAATCTGTACCCTCTGTTGTGATTGGTGCCACATAAATACAGGGATATTTCATTCCAGGACACAAGAACAGAGGTCAGGTGACAGGGAGATTGTGTGGAGATGCTAAGCAAGCAAGAGGGCCTGAGTTCAGATCTCCAGCACCCATGTAAAAGCCAGATATGGCAACTCCAGTGCTACAGGGATGGTGACAAGCCATCCTAGGAATTCATCCATGAGGTAGGCTAGCCAAGAGGACAAGCTGCAGTTTCAGTGAGAGACCTGTCTCAAAGAGTTAGGTGAAGAGCAATAGAGGAGGGTACCTGAAGCCAACATCTGGTGTCCACAGCATGTACGCGTACGCATGGACACACACACACGGAAGTTAGAATTGAGCATAGAGGGAAGAAGCTAACAAATCTTGGTAATAATTTCATAACAAAGGAAGACAGAAGCTACAAACCAAGGAAGAACAAGAAGACTGGAGGATTTGGAGGCATTGTACACTTCCGAATCAGGAAAGCCACAGCAAGGAGGAGTTGGGGTAGGAAGAGGAGAAGGAGGAAGAAAGGGACAGAGGGACAGAAGAACAGAGGGATAGGGAGGGAAGAAAAGGAGGAAGAAGGGAGGAAGGAAGGCGAGCTGGGGACAAGGGACCAACCAGTTCATACTTGCGAAGGTCATAAAATGATAAATTACAGGAGTGCATGCGAATGCTCTCACATGCAATAGAGAATAATTGAAGAAACCACTCATCAATGGAATAAAGAATATTTCATGACAGTGCAAAGAGGCACTGGAGCAAAAATAACTTGTCGGGATTATAAAAATAATAATGTGGGGCCATAAATAATACAAGAAAATGAATATGCTAACGAACCCACAGGAATGAGATCTAGAAGTACAAAATGAAATTGTATTAGCTCCGCGGAGCAGTGTGAATGGATGTGCAGGCAGGGAGCCCTTGATCTGTCCAGAAGTGACGAGAAAAGAAGAGAGGCAAGATGGATGATGCGCCCCTAGGTGACTCTTTAAACACAGCTCTCTACTCGGCCTTCCGGTGGTTCTCGTGGTCTCCCCTTGTAGAGATAGTCAGAGGTCAAACCCAGTTTCCAGGAGAGGAGAATGAGGGAACAGGCTGGCTGGCTCCCTCAGCACTGGGCTAGTAGGTCCCGACACCATCACCAGTCATCCTTCACCCTGGTTTAGCAGGTTAGTAAAGGCATGGATTCAAAGATGTGGCAGAGGTAAGTGTGGGACCCATTACAGATCTTTAAAACTTTGCATTAACTAACTTTTGAGTGCTGGGACTCAAACCCAGAGGTTCACACATGCCAGGCAAGTGCTGGACTACTTAGCAATCTCAGTCAATGGATTTTTCCTTTAAACTATGCTTTGTTTTGTTTTAATTATCACGTCATGTCAAATAATCAGTATTGTCCTGGAACAAAGAGGAAGAGGATTTTAAAACCCTCTTTCTATGGGTCTCTTAGGTGACTCTGTGTGAATATAACCACACACCCATGGACATGGACATTCTTAAGCCATACAAATAACATATGTAAGCAGTATCCATAGCTGAAAGAGACATTTGTCTAAAAGAAGACTTAGTCTGTTTTTGCATAAGTTTTATGAATATTTCCAAAAATGTCTAAGGCACATTTACAAATAAGTTGTTTCCTCACCTAATACATTTTAGCCCCATGCAAATTTTAAGTGCATCTTTCATTAAATCCGTTTTTTTTTTTTTTTTTTCAGAATTCTAAGCCATACTAATCTGTCTCTTCTCTGGGCTCTCACTCCAGAGGAGAGGAAGTATGCACACACAAATGCATATATACTGAAATATACACTGTATGTGCATCTGTACACAGGGCGTGTGTGTGTGTGTGTGTGTGTGTGTGTGTGAGAGAGAGAGAGAGAGAGAGAGAGAGAGAGAGAGAGGGAGGGGGACAGAGACAGAGAGACAGAGAGAGACAGAGAAGGAAGGAAGGAAGAAAAGGAAGGGAGGGAGGGAGGGAGGGAGGAAGAAAGGAAAGAAAAAGAGAGAACTTTTAAAAGTACCTGTCTGTTCCCTGTGAGATCTAACAGCGCACTGTTTCTCCACCCCTTCCCCTTCTCTTTAATTCTGAAGGTTCCTTTCTATGAAGAGTGCTTTCCACATAGTGACTAGTGCATCCCCATACACCCTAAAGGGCACTTGAAGATCGACTTCAAAATTGAGTCTTTCTGTGTCTCCACTCCAGGAATTAGTTTGTGCATCAATTCTGATCATGAACATTAAGAACATACCAGAATCCAAGCCTGGGTTTTGAGCCAAACTCCTCTGACAGTCATCCTTTTTGAACATGTGGCATTGAACAATCATAGAAGTATTATGTGCACCACACCTACTTCATGAGGACATCCCAATGACATGGACAGTTGAAGCTTTAAAGATCTCAAGCCAATGTAGAGTTCCCAATTAATGACACTTCTGAACCTACGCATTGCTGAATGTAAAGTAGCATGCTTTTATAGACTTACCTAAACTTTAAATCTTTTATTTTTAAAGTAAAACTATATCCATAACATGAACCAAAATTTATAAATCTCTTCTTAGAACTCACAGATAAGATACACACCTGCCTTCTGGATGCTGCTTAGGTTGGAAGAACACCACATGAAGGCAAAGCAAGAAGAACCAGAGGAAGAGCCACAGGCATGCTTCACAGCCAAGATACTTCACAGCCAGGATATTAGAGCAAGCCATGCTATTTTCCCAAATTACAATCCTGCCCTTGGCTGTGACAGCTGGTTATAACATTTCCAGAAAGGCTCAATGAGAACAACTCATTATTCCACGAATCCACTGTATCCCTTCTCACAGAGGATTCTCTGGGTCTCAGAAGCCAGTGGGAATGGTGCTGAACATAATCTCAATCCATCATGTTATAATTAACCCAGTCCCAGACACTTCATTCTCATGCAGGCTCGGCATATTAGCCTGGTGAGCATCCTGTCTACAGATAGGAGCAAGCACTATGCTGTGGTTTCTCAACTACCAGTCACCCAGGCCTGGCCCAGACCAAAAGCATAAACAAAGGCAAAGAAACATGATGCTTCTTCCTCTTCACACATCTGGGACACTTCAGAAGGAGTGAGATCATTTTAAGAGTATGTGGAATCTGGGTCCTGTCTTCAGTATTCACAAGAGGCAAGCTACATCCCTTCCCTGAATCTCATTGGGGTTAAGAGGGAGATCAAATCCTGGTGTGGGCAATCTTTGCTCAAGCTGTATTGATTGACTAAATCCAGGGCAAAGACAGATCAGAATGACAGACTTTACAATATTCAGACCATGGGAGCTGTGCCTTACTGCACGAGTGTGATTCAGCTTGCTTGTGATGAAGGGAAGGGCGTTTATGGAGGGGGTAGGATGGGGCACACTGACAGAATGATGAGGAAAGCAGCCCGGCATGCAAGCCTGTGCTTGGGAGAGACAATACAGACAGGAGACAAAGGAAAACATGCACATGATTTCTCTGCTGCTATCCATGGCACAGCCTTACAGTTTGTCATAGAATTTGTGGTCAAATTTGTATATTCTGTTTCGTGAATGGTCCTGCCAGTTTTAAGATTGTTTTAACCAAGTTCCTTTTTAAAAAACTTATTCAAAACCCCAACTTAATATGGCATTACAGTATGCCTACATTCTCTCTTTCAAATTAAAAGGATATATGTGCATGTATGTATCCGATTAGGATTCCTCTCCTACGTTACCCTAGTGATTCAATCATTGAAAAATTATTATAAAATGTAACATCTAGGCTTCAAGGAGAGAAAATGGAAAGTCAATGTCTAGACCACAGTGAGGCAATTTTGATCCAAGATCTCAGCATGTTCACTATATTACATGTCAGCCTGAAATGTGCGTAAGTCACGTTGAGGCCTGCAGTTTTCTATTCTGGTTAGTTCAAAGGCAGTACTTTCAACCACTTCCAGTAGCTCATGTATAAATACTTGATTACACAAGAGCTTATGTGGGAGGAGCCTCAAAACCCTAGTCCCACTTCTTAGGAAGGTAGTCACCGATATTTATATACTTAATGAGAAAGCAGTGCTAAGTGTGCTTACATGGGTAGCACCCTCAAAGGTCCAAGCTCTGTAGTGGCTTTATAGTTACAGGATTTCCATTTACCCATACCATGAATGATTGTACAAAGAACAATGTTGTGAATATCATCAGTATGATGCTACCTCTGTTTGATTAGGATAAATAATTTTGTGAAGATTTACCATATTTACCTGACAGAATAGTAAAGGTTACTTTGCAAAGTCATAGGCAGCTTTTCCAGGTTAGAGAAAGTTGTTATTAATCCTCTACATACAGACGATGATGGGCTGTTTCATCCACCCAGTGACTAGGAAGCTCCTGCCAGATCAAGCATGCATGACTGACACACATGCACTGCCCAGCATTTGTGGCCACATTCTACCACACATGCTGCTCAACTGTAACCAACCTCAAGTCCTGAGAGTCCCTGTTTCTCTTGGGAGTGTCACAATCATCAGTGATGTCAGCTCAGGTACAAAACACAAGCTGTTACTTGCATTGTGACTGAGAAACGAACTTGCTTCTGCCAAAACAGATTCCAGGTACCCATTCTCTCATCTTCTTTCCCCCCTCCCCCACTAAATAGAAACTGCCATGTAACATCCTTAATTATCTGGCTGTCCAGCTCCAAATAAGTCTCTTTCCAGGCGAGCAGAAGCCTCAGCAGGCTGCATGACGTTCCTTTTCTCCTATTTGTCCCGTCATGAGAAAGGGGCCCATCTTTACCCAGAATGCCTGCTCAGCTCTCGAGAAATGAGTCCCTCACTTGGGCAAAGGGGAAGGATCACAGACTAAAAGGAAATTACTAGTGCACTGTTAAGGAAGATTACAAACAAATCCTTGGTAAGGAAGGCAACCTGTAATAGAATGACTCTCCCAAGTGCACTGCGAAAGCCTGGCAAGAATCAGCACTGGAGAACATAATATTGACCAAAGTAGTTCAGCAATGGGGACTTCTGAAATATCCTTCTACTTAAAAAATCAGCCTGTGGGCAGGCCTGTGTTCTTATTAAACTCTGACTCACAACACCCCATATAGCCTCCATACCTGGAAACAGGAGCTTTTACTCTCGCCTATCCCCAAATCCTCCTTTCCCAGCCTGGCTTTTTTGTTTTTTTTTTTAAAGAATTATTTATTTATTTTATGTTTATGAGTAGTACATTGTAGCTATCTTCAGACACAGCAGAAGAGGGCATCTGATTCCATTACAGATGGTTGTGAGCCACCATGTGGTTGCTGGGAATTGAACTCAGGACCTCTGGAAGAACAGTCAGTGCTCTTAACTGCTAAGCCATCTCTTCAGTCCCGTCCAACCAACCTGGCATTTCTATTACAATAAAATGACTGTGTAGAATTTTCTAGCAACTGCCTAAACACAAACATGGTGTCTTAGTCAATGTTCTCTTGCTGTGAAGAGATGCCACGTTTGAAAGAAATGATTTAATTGGAGCTTGCTTACAGTTCCAGAGAGCTAGTCCATTGGCACGGTGAGGAACATGGCAGGAAGCATGGTGGCATAAGGGCAGACATGGCACTAGAGAAGTAACTGAGAGTTGTCCATTCAGATCCTCAGGCGGCAGCAGCAGAAGAAAGACAGACACTGGGCAGGCCTGGGCTTCTAAAACATCAAAGCCCACCTCCAGTGACACACTTCCTCCAGCAAGGCTACACCTCCAAGTCCTTTCAAATAGTGGTACTCCAAGACAACTCATAATCTTGTAAGGACAACATTTAATTGGGGCTGGCTTGCAGGTTCAGAGGTTCATAAATTTGAGCCCATCGGGGCCGTTCTCACACAAACCACCATTCATGGTAATCTTAAAAGTAAGATTTGATCCTAAATTCCTAAATGAATGCTACGATCTGAACACGTGTGTCCCCCCCCCAAAGGTTACCTCTAAACCCCCCAGCCTGTAAGGTAATGAAATTAAAAGAGGTGCCTTTGGGAAGTGAGTAGAACCTGGGGTCTCTGTCCTTCCAAATGAGATGAGAAGTCCCTAGGAGACTGGAGCCTATTCCCTTCCCATCCCTTCTAACATATGAAGATGAAGCAAGGAACAATATCTATGGTGCTTTTATGTGGGACTTCTGAGCCTCTGGCACTATGAGCACAGAATCCATGTTGTTTGTAAATTGTCTCACCTAAGGATGCTTATTACAATAGCATTAAAAGACAAAGGCAATGAGTCACCTCTTCTGACACACTAGGACCATACTTCTTTAGAATGTACAACATACTAACATGCAAAAGGCCCATAGAGATACATTTTAATTCTCATTTCTGCCATATGACAGGTCTTTAGGTGGGGAGCAGTCATGCCCTTCCTGTTTGTGCCCTTGCTTGAAGTACTTGCAATGGTCAAGTCCATGTCCCAACTCTGACATCCTACATCCGGGATTAATAACAAGAGCCAGGTGTCCAGCTCCTGGGCAGATGCTGGAAGGTGGGCTGTCCTTAGAATCCCTAACATGATATTTCTAAGAAATACTTTTCTAAGTCAGCCAAGGTGACTTAACCCCGAGGATCGCAGGCTTGGTTTTCCCCCCATTTTTATTTTTTAGTCAATTGCATGCTATTACCTATTAGACATAATCATTAGCAAACCTGCCAGAGAATACAGAAGTCTGATAGATGATGCACATGGCACACAGGTATCTAGAGGAATGGAGAATTTCTTAAGTGTGACACCAGCCCCCCTCCCCCAACTCCCAGGTAGGCAAGGAGTGGTTCCCTTACCAAAGAACAAATGGTTTTGAACAGATGCTGTTTGAAAAGACAGATAGCTTCATTTGCTCATATGTAGAGTGTGGTAAGGATTGTTCTTAGTTCTGGGGAATAACCGTAGGAAGAGGAGGGTGTGGGTCTGACTCTTACAGACTACAAAGCCTTTGGAGGTTTAAGGACAGCTAAGCAGGTAACAGTAACCTGGGGTAGAAGTTGGGGGAGGCTTCAGGGAATGCCAGTATAGGAATAATGAATTCAGACTTGAGGCAGGTTAGAAAGAGTACCTGGGATGATGTTGCCTGTGTGTCAATGAGAAAAACAAGCCAGAATTAAGAGACCAAGAGGGAAACTCATATTCTAAGCAAAGGGGACAGGCTGGCAGCTCCTGTCCAACACAGCAATTTTACGCTTCAAGGCTCTGGGTATTGTACATCTTCATACACATGGATAAAGAAAAAGTGGACTTGGCTCTCACTGCGATGCACAGTAATACGTAGTTCAGTAAATTCCCTGGTTGGAAATCAGTAATTCTGAGCCTTAGGAACTTCTATGTAATATAAACAAGACTCCCTTCCTGTACTGTAATAGCTTAAACATACATTCAAATCCAGGCACGAACCACAGGCCTTGGCAGTGGGAGGGTAAATAAGAGATTAGCATTTAACTGAACAGGACATGTGTTTGCAGGAGACTCGGTGTAATCTATCTGCTTACATGGATCGTCAATCTTTCCCAAAGGAAAGCGAGCAGGGTCCACATTTGTTCCTAAACATCTAAACACAACCTTCCTGTGTCTCCTTGAGAATCTTCCTTAACGACACAAACACCTATCACAGTTCATAGTCATGCTTGCAAAACATCTTTTCTACAGAGCGGGGAATATTAGAATACTAGTTTAGATGTTTAGAAATAAACATCTGAAGATAAAGACCACAGATCGATTGCCCTCTCTCTCTCTCTCTC
>NW_021604601.1:903672-904532 GCF_004785775.1 Grammomys surdaster
CCCATGAACAAAGATGAAAATGTTTCACAGCAACTTATCAGGGCAGCTCCAGGGACCACAGCCAGGAAACTGCAGAAACCCAGGTGAGCCAAGCAGTCTATTGCCTCAGCCCAAGAAATCCCAAGGCACAACGTACTCAGTGCTTTCAGGTGGACGGACGAGACAGATGAGAATTTGCTAACTGTGAAAGAGTCCCTTCGCTGAGGACAAACAGCTCCCCAGTATGATGAAATTCTCATACTGTACATATGCATGTGTGTGTACTGTGTGCACTCACATGCAGATTTACATGAAAGGGCAATTTAAACGTTGATGTTACCATTTTAGTAGATAAAACAGAATCTTCAAATGGCTGAATTTATGAGGCTTTTTGAGTATTTTTTAATTGAAAATAGATATTTTTCATACAATATATCCTGATAATGGTTTTCCCTCCCCCTAAATCCTCCCAGTTCCTTCCCAGCTCCCCTCCCACCCAGATCCACATCCTTTTTCTCATTAGAGAAAACACAGACATCTAATAATAATGAAAACAAATAAAATACAATAAAGTATACCAAATCACAATAGAAAAAAGCAAACAGAAGAAGAAGAGCCAAAGAAAAAAACACAAGAAACTCAGACACAGAGAAACACACATTTGCACACACAGGAGTCCCTTTAAAACACAAAACTAGAAGCCATAATATGAACACAACATGCCCTTATTCGACATTATGAGACAAAGAACCTCCAAAGATGCCACTGAGTTCATTTTCTGTTGGCCATCTACTTCTGGGCATGCAGCCTACCTTAAGGGTGTTGTTTCCCCATTGAGACTCCCTTAGAGAAAATAGATTTTTCATTTGTAAGTGGCTATA
>NW_021604601.1:904932-918859 GCF_004785775.1 Grammomys surdaster
ATCCTCTCTCTCTCTCTCTCTCTCTCTCTCTCTCTCTCTCTCTCTGTCTCTCTCAAAGAATCTACTTGCTGGTTTGTCCAATTCCTTCGGTGGTTAGTCAGCTTATTAACTCAGCACCCAGAGTCTTTGTTTCTCCCATGAACAAAGATGAAAATGTTTCACAGCAACTTATCAGGGCAGCTCCAGGGACCACAGCCAGGAAACTGCAGAAACCCAGGTGAGCCAAGCAGTCTATTGCCTCAGCCCAAGAAATCCCAAGGCACAACGTACTCAGTGCTTTCAGGTGGACGGACGAGACAGATGAGAATTTGCTAACTGTGAAAGAGTCCCTTCGCTGAGGACAAACAGCTCCCCAGTATGATGAAATTCTCATACTGTACATATGCATGTGTGTGTACTGTGTGCACTCACATGCAGATTTACATGAAAGGGCAATTTAAACGTTGATGTTACCATTTTAGTAGATAAAACAGAATCTTCAAATAGCTGAATTTATGAGGCTTTTTGAGTATTTTTTAATTGAAAATAGATATTTTTCATACAATATATCCTGATAATGGTTTTTCCCTCCCCCTAAATCCTCCCAGTTCCTTCCCAGCTCCCCTCCCACCCAGATCCACATCCTTTTTCTCATTAGAGAAAACACAGACATCTAATAATAATGAAAACAAATAAAATACAATAAAGTATACCAAATCACAATAGAAAAAAGCAAACAGAAGAAGAAGAGCCAAAGAAAAAAACACAAGAAACTCAGACACAGAGAAACACACATTTGCACACACAGGAGTCCCTTTAAAACACAAAACTAGAAGCCATAATATGAACACAACATGCCCTTATTCGACATTATGAGACAAAGAACCTCCAAAGATGCCACTGAGTTCATTTTCTGTTGGCCATCTACTTCTGGGCATGCAGCCTACCTTAAGGGTGTTGTTTCCCCAGTGAGACTCCCTTAGAGAAAATAGATTTTTCATTTGTAAGTGGCTATAAATTAGAGATAGCTTCTGGGTTAGGAATGAGGGTGTGTGTCCCTTCTTTTTAAACCTCTTCTCTTGGTAATTTTTGGGCTATGTAAATTGCTTTTTATAGTGGGAATGGTTTGCTTTCAGTTAGTAAACAACTATTTAATGATGTGTATTTGTATAAGTGTATATAAACACATACATGTGCGTTCTTGTCTCTTTTTTCTCATTTTTTTATGTATATGTTTATATGTGTGTGTTTTGTGGACATGTAAATGTTTGTATGAGTTCACAGAGGCTTGAGGTTCATGTCAGAGATCAGCCTTGATTGGTTTTCTATCTTATTCACTAAGGCAAGATCTCTCAGTCAAACCCAGGCTTCACTGATATAGCTAGTTTCACTAACTAGGTTGCCCTGGGGATTGCATACCTTCCAATGGAGGAATTACAGACAGGTGGCCACATTCACCCAGCATTTACATGGTATCTGGGGTCTGAACTCCTGTTACATGTGAGACAAGTGCTTAAACCACTGAGTCATCTCCCCACTCCTAGGGTATAAAATCTTTTAAAGCAACGAGGATAATACAAGGAGACAATATCTAGACTGTGCCTGGCTATGTTTCAGAGATTAAATCCCTACAACAGTGACTGTTGCTCAAGATGTCCAGGAGAGGAAGGGTGGCTAGCCAATCAAGCCCACATGACTGATCTACTTCTTCCTCTGCCTTCCCTGATCACCCTAATCAAGCTGTTCAAGCAGGGCTGCAGATCTTGAGTCATGGGCTCCACACAGCTGATGTCATTTAAAGGCCACTCTCAAATGGTAAGCTTCAAGGCAGAAAGCTGAGGATTCTGAGATTGCGTCACTCAAACCTAGGGCCACACAAGTCAGCAAGCAGAGGCCATGGCCCCAGTTCCATTCTGTTGAAGTCCTCTGCCATGTGGGACAATGGGGACAAGGAGAGAAGATATCATCAAACAGCTCATATCTCATACAAGGCCATGATGACACTCTGGGGATGTTCTACTGCTCCTTGTCTCCTTATCCTAACCCCTCTCTAATCCTGTCTTGTGTGCCTCTCCTATATATCTAGGAGAATAACAGCACTTACCAAGATCACAAACATAATGTATGCTCCGAAGATGAAAGCATGACTTTCATATGAATACAGAGGGCGTGTAAAACAAACCACTCATTAGCAAGACAATCAGCAAGATGATTCAGGAGAGAATACATCGGGCTGGTGTGTATCTATTTCTAAATTTGGGCTGTTTCTCCCTTACAGAGAATTATAAAGAGTAAATTTGTACTTATGCACTCATAAGATAGACAGGAACAGAGTCTGACAGGAGATGAATCCTATGCAACTGGTACAATGATGGTTCTGTGGTGTCAAGTAAGGCTGCTTTCAATCTATACCCAACAAGAGGCAATTTTACTGTCGAAATATTCTTAATGTAAATGATCCAGATGAACATGAAACACCACATTTCTAAATATATTTAATTAATATCTATTAACATTTCCTTCTAACTTGCAATGCTAAATTATTTTTCATTTATTTAAAACGATTATGCTCTATACGCAAAGGACGTAGTTATGTAGCAACAATGATTGAGGATTTTTTTTCTTGTTTAGTTGGTGCTGGAGTCCATGTTCAGTGTGGACTCTAACCCTGGACTAGGAGATCAGATTTTAAACAAATATATATATATTTTTATTTTTAGGTCAACTACAGTCTTTTTCTCAAAATGTTCTAAAGTATTAAAAGATTATAACAACATTCTCCACAACGAAGCTTTGTGTTTGGTTCAAATTTAAGAACATTTAGGGCATTTAAAACCCTCAACAATCAAGAAAAGGCAGAATAAACAACTATCCCCAAGGCAGAACAGGCTCAGTGACCTACCCTGGGTACAAGTCACTGAGCCTTACCTGTTTCATAAAGACTGCTTCTCCTGGCAATTGGTTTTCATACAACCCTTGGGTTTGCAGTGTTGGGTGTGTGCAATCGCTATATTTCAGATAAGCAAATTTATTCACATGAAGTTTGGCTCCCCACACTTAGGTTTTAGGGGTCCCTCTGCCAACCTCTCCATTTCTTTACTCCATGGCGAATTTCGGAGCCAAGAACCTGTCCAGCCACAGATTTGAGAAAAGCCTCAATTCATCCACTCTGAATGAACCCACTGAGAAGTGTTTATCCTCAAATCACTTCATGCTTTCCTATCAAGCTTCTGTAGCGATGAACATTAACTGCAGATAATTTACCCAGAACAGCGTCCCTGTGTTGGGGGAAAGCTGGAACCTCTGAAGAACATTCATTAGAACAGCAGGGAGTGGGGTGGGGGTGAGGACAGGACACAGGCAGATGACAGGACACAGATGACTTGCCACAAAATATGTGCATTTTTCTACTTTTTAAAAATTATTATCATGAACCATCTGTGACAGGCAGTGTTCGAAATATCTATCGTGTTAGTTCCCTCACCTCCTGGTATTCATGTGTCCTTGTATAAGGGACGAGCAGGCTACACTGAAAACAATCACACAGGGAAGGGGACATCTTAATGAGGTGACAGAGTGTAAGTGGATGACTGCAAACAACGTACATGGGACTTGAAACTGATTACATCTAGTCTAAGAAAGCATGCATTCATGACGACCAGGAGACCATGTGTGTAGCATCTATCCAAAAACCAGTAGGAAACTGAGGCCTTCAGTCCAACAGCCTACCTGGACCCAGATTCTGCCAATGATCAGCAAAGCCTGGAAGTGGTCCTTTCTCCAGGAAAGCTCAAACTCAATACCAACCCCAGAGGTAACTGCATGGCAGCCCTGTGGAGCCAGCCTCAAACTCATGACGCAGGGGCTGTAAGACAATAGGTGTGAAGTGTGAATTGGAATCAGGTAGCAACGGTTGAGGAGACGATGAAAGTAGGAGGTCAGGAGGAACTGAGATACCTGCATTCCCTAACGTCTGTCAGCAAACGGCAGCTTCACAGCTAACAGTAACTTGTTAGTGCACTTCATTCAGCAGAGCCACGATGTAGCTGGACACTGGCTCGCTTCTTAAGATGTCCTCGAATCTACCTCTTCACTTTTGAAAGGTTCCTATGTGTTCTTTTAAGTTAAACATCCTGCCCACTGTAGGGCACTCAGAGGTCTATGTACGATGCACCTTCTCAATCTTCCTAATGCTGTGACCCTTCAGTACAGTTCCTCATGTCGTGGTGGTGACCCCAACCATACAATTATTTTCCTTGCTACTTCATAACTGTAATTTTGCTACTGTTATGAATCATAATGCAAACTTCTGCATTTGCCAGTGGTCTTACGTGATTCCTATGAAAGGGTTGCTCGGTTCCCAAAGGGGTTTCAACCAATAGGTTGAGAAGCATCATTCTAGAGTTTCACTGTTAGAAGCTTGACAACCATTCTCAGACTCTATGTCCTATTGACTATGCTAGACATTGAGCTAATCATGTTAGATGAACGAAGGACACACACTTCTTGATCTTAGAAGGCTCAGTCAAGTGGGAAAAGCCATGTGAAAAAGAGCCATGAAAATTAAAATAACCAGCAATCCCAAACGCTGACAGAGATATGAATTACAAGACTCATACATTAGTGGGAGTGGGATAATGGACAGATACTTTGGAAAACTGATAGTTCCTTAGAAAGTGGCACATGCGTCTACTCCATGACCCCACTGGTGAACACTTAGAGATGTATTTACACAGGAAAATGAAAACACGTGTTCTCAAAACAAATCAAAAACCTCTCACGTACACAAATATTTGCATCATTCTTGTTCATAACGGTGCCTGAAGAGAAGCAACCCAAATGTCCATCAGCAGGAGAATAAGTGGGCGTGTCTTCATGAAAGGGAATGTTGCTCAAAAACTGAAAATCAATGAGCCTGAAGTCTTTCAGATATCATCCCTTTAGAAACAATATGAAGGACAAGAGAAGGGAGAGGCATGCATGCATACCCTAGAGTTCTATGACGTTCAAGAGCCCACAGTGCTAACCCTGGGCGGCTGGACAAATAGGAAAAGGAATAGGAAGAAACTTGCTGGCCAAGAGATGCTGGTGGCCAGATGGAGGGTTATATGAATGTGTGTATTTATCAAATCTCATCAAACTGTACATAGATGGTACATGCACTGCATGCGATGTAAATTTTGCCTCAATTTAAACATTAAAACAACAACAGCAAAGCAAAACAAAACAAACTCTAGAAGATAGATCTCAGTGATGGAGTATTTGACCAGCATGCAATGAGGTTTTAGGTGCAATTATGAGTAACTCGGGGGAGGGGTGGGTATGGTGAGAGAAAAATAAGAATAAAATTCAATACAATAAAACAAGTTGACAGCCTTAGGAATCCATGAGGCGCAAGTTCCTAGTATATTTTTAAACTCTATCTACAGTGACTAGAGCAAGTCGCTTCTTCCTCCTGAGCTTCATAGACCTTCCTTATAACACAGGACAAAGGGGCCTTTCCCAGGACTGCTGTGAGCATTAAAGGATTCTATTTTTTATTTAGTTGAACAGCTAACAACTATTTTGCAAGCATGTTCCATGCTGGAAACAGAATCCTAGGCCATGCTCATACTAGGCAAGTGTTCTACCTCAGAACTGCATCTCGAGCTGTTAAAAAACAACAACAACAACAAAAAAAAAACCTGAAAAAAGACAAGATCTGTGGGATATTATGCCCGGTGCGTGACACAGTTCCCAGAGAATGAATGGTTATCCTTCTAACTAAAAGTAAAAAGCCATGAATGTGTGTACAGCGTTAAGTCACACACAGATGGAAAAGCACATGGATAACCAAGTGGATTTGAGGAAGTCTAAACAAGGGTCCAGGATAGGATTGCCACCAGGTGGAAAAAAGGGTGAAGGTCTTTGACCCTGGCACCTGTCTGAATCAAACCAATTTTCTCATTCTTTTATGGTGGACAGCTTTCGTGGAGCTCACGGAGCCAGAGGCAGAAATTCACCAATTTGTACTATGAAGAGAACACTGTGCTGGGTTTTCTACATGGGAGAAGACATGAATACATGGGTCACAGTAGAAGTACAGTTCAATTCAGCTAACTGGAAAATGTAGCAAAAGTTACAGAAGTGCCAGGACTGGCGGGGCCACTGGCATTGGATGGTGGCTGGTAGGGCAGACTAATGAGGTAGCCTGGTTTTAGGTAGATAGAGACGAAGATAGAGTTGACATCTGGTTGTCATGGGGTCTTCTGAACATTACCTCACCTACTGCCTCAGTTTTCTTAGTTGCAAAACAACCAAGGAAGTAACCTTCAGGATCAACCACATGTGAACGCATCTACTGATAGACAAAACAGACAGTAAATGGCGGAGACTGGGAAAATCCTCGGCTCACTTCTCACAGAAATGGCTTGAGTACGAGTCTTAAAATAGATGAGATAGAGAGATGCCTCGGCCACAAGCTGTGGTGTTATTGCCTGTACCAGCATCATTAAAACACCTAGTGCTTTGCAAGAAAGAAAACGCCACTGTTAGCATGTAAAGAGTTCAATATTTCAAAGCAACAAAGCAGTCACTCAGTAAAAATCCAGTAACTGCCAAGGGGATCAAAACTCTCCTAGGAGAGGCAGTTTAGTGGGTAAGTTGCCTGACACACAAGCAGGAGTTCAGACCCCCAGCATTCGTATAAAATATATAAAACGCACGCATGACACCCTATCTACCTACAACTGAAAACATAGAGACAATCGCAGGAGAACCCCTGATGCTGCTTGCCAGCCAGGCTGGCCAAGTCACTGAGCTCCAGGTTGGTGAGAAACACTGTCTCAAATGAATAGATGAATGAATGAATGAATGAATGAATGAATGAATGAATGCAAGTTCCAGGTTGGTGAGAAACACTGTCTCAAATGAATAGATGAATGAATGAATGAATGAATGAATGAATGAATGAATGAATGAATGAATGCAAGTTCCAGGTTGGTGAGGAACACTGTCTCAAATAAATGAATGAATGAATTAATTAATAAATTAATTAATGCAAGCTCCAGATTAGAGAGAGATACTATCCCAAACAAACAAACAAACGCCATGGAGATTACAACAGAGGAAGTCAAACAATGTGGACCCTGACCTCCATGGGTGTGAACATGTGCACAGGAACAAACGTGCATACATGCATAAGCATGGCCACACATGGCTGTGTGCACTCGCATGCATACACACACAGAGAGAGAGAGTGAGAGTGAGAGTGAGAGAGAGAGAGAGAGAGAGAGAGAGAAGCAGACAGACAGACAGAGAGCAACAGAGACACCGAGAGAAAAAGACAGAGACAGCCAGTCTCCTAGAAGAAAATAAGGAACACTGAATAGCCCCGCTGCCTCTGCAATGTGACATGGAGGCCGGCAGGGTCCACTCAGTGGCCATCTTCTCTCTGTTTCCCCAGTGAACAATGAGAACACATAAAAAAGTACTTTATCTAAATAAGACAGTTGGTAGATGCTGCTTCCCTGCGAATTTAATCTGGGAAACAATGTCTATTCTCATAAATCTTCAGGTGCCTGCACCACAGCCAAATTTAGGGTTTCAAATTTTTGCTTCTGACAATAATTACATAGGTGTGCTCTTTATTTTATTTACTATCTCTTCCCTGTGTTTTATTTAGCTTCCAGAACCACACAGAGCATGTCATCGCTGCAACAGAGCGGTTTGTAAACCCGCCAAGTGCTACTTCCCGGGAGCGCCACAGACCAGCACTGTTATAAGAAACCTCTTAAAATACACAGCTGAGGGCCACACTGGATCTGCTGTCTCCAAAACAAGGAGTTTAGATTGGGTGCAAACAGACCCACACTGAGGAAATGACACGCTTTAAACATATCCCACACTCCAGCAACAAGAAGTAGCAAGTGGTTTAATATGCCTTACATAATCTCCACAGGTGAAATGATGACCAGTCAGGGGAAAACGCTCCCAGACTTCCCTGCCAGTCTGGCCTTCTACTCCCTCAGAATGCTCTACCCCATTCTTCTCAACAAAGTCAGGGTAACCCACATTCCCTTCAAGCCCTTCTGACGTGAAGCACAAGATGCCCAGACCCTGATCCCTGTTAAGTTTTCTTCAGCAGCTAGATGCTATAATCATGAATGTCTAAAGATGGCTGCAGCGGAACCTGTGTGTAGCTATCTGACTGTTTCTCTAAACACAGACAAGAAAGAAACAGCAAAGGAATTGAGGTTTACCTTCTCTCCGCCAATCCCACCCCCGGAAAACAATTAAACAAATCTGCACCATTCCACTGGCATTTTCTATACCATAATGACAGGCTTCCAACTGTCCTCAGGAAGACAGATGTTGGCGTGGCTGGCAATTCACTTGCTGCTGTTACAAAGGTAGAAGGTTCTTAACCTTGGAGACTATTGTTTGCTTTAGATGAACTGAATCAATAACTCACAAAACTGCCCAGAATCGTGCAGAAACATGTCAGAGCTCATATGAGTTCTTCCAGGGAGGGCTAGCAACAATCCCAGTGTCTATTCAGACATACACAAAGAAAAAAAAAAGCTGTCATGGGACATGCTGGGGAACACAGTGAAAAGGCAAAAACAGTAAGAATCAAATAAGCCTTGTATGTACCAAGCATCAAATAACAGTTAAAACAAAGTAAGATTAGAAGCAAACAAATCTACCATGTTGGTGGGTTCCTCCCACCCCCTCCCTGCTTACCCCAGTTTCAAGGCACAGAACTTCCCAGAGGCGAGAACTAGGAGAGGGAGGGGAGGATCATTTCAATAATTGCTTCCCTCCACAAATATAACTGGAGCCTATGAAAGGGATCTTACGTAAGCAAATGCAGGTGTGGGGTTCTGTCTGATGGTCTGAATTGCTGTGGACATGAGAAATTGTTTGACTTCATTTTTAATGGATCTATCCCATATGACAGGCTTTATGCATGAGTTATGAGATGTGCATTTTATTCTGCTTTCAATTTTACCAGTCTTTATTTAACAAAATAAATAAGTAAATAAAACCAACTACCACAAAATATCAAGAAGAGCCATTACAATTTCAGGGTTGCTTTGCATGCAAAACCATTCTAAGTCGCTGAAGAAATAGAAATGTTTCATAAGGCCAAGCACAAAAGCAAGTTTTCATTAATAAACATGGCTGGCCACTGTAAGGGAAGGACACACACTGAGCTGTGGACAAAAGGTGACCATGAAGAGGCCAAGGCATGGTGCAGGCTGAGGAGCTGAGTTTCAGAGGATGAGACACCACTGGAAGCAGCACTCCAGGACCTCAGTGCATGAGGGACCACACACAAAACCCCTAAAAGCAGTGTTTTCTTCCTTTTCCTTTTCTCTTCCTTCTTTTCTTGTTATTACTATTTTAAAAATAGGATTTCACTATGTAGCCCTGGCTGGTCAGTGAATTTGCTATGTAGAACAGATTGGCCTCGAACTCATGGTGATCCACCCATGCAGAATTAAAGCGAAACCATGTCCAGACAGCCTTTCTTTTATCTCCCTCCCATCTTCTTCTTTGCTGTTTTTTGGTTGGTTGGTTGGTCAGGTGGTTGGTCTTGGCTCTAGAGACTGAACTCAGGGCATCACAGATGCTAATGTGTGCTCGCCGACCAGCGTATAACATTCCCCTAAATGTGCTTCCTTTTGTTGCAATTACTAGAAAAGCTTTAACACACGGAATTCACGGTTTGCAAGAGTGGCAGGTGATTCCTCTACAGGAAAAGCTGGAGGTGACTTCTGCAGGTGTCCAAGTGTTTGACACTGCAACAAGACACTGTCGTCTACAAAGTTCATGCTCAAGATCTGTGTAATCAAGTTATCCGCCCCACCCACCCAAACATTTAGAAAACTCATAACGTAAATAAGTTGAAGATTTTGTGTTGAGCCGTAGTTTGGATTTTCTGGGGTGCATGCCCAAGATTAGACATATCTGCTGGGCTCTGGGGAAGACCTACACATAAGTAACAGTTTAAAACAGACCATCTTCCTTGGCCATTTCAAAGAAATTGAGTAGTTATCTCAAGCGCATGTACAGTTATGACCTATGGCCAGGCGCCAATGGGATCCTATGAAATTGGTGTTTGTTGGGGTTTGGTGAGCTTGAGGCTAACACAAGCTGACATGAACCAGCTGTGGGAAAAATGAAGACTCGTTGCCAACTCATTACAGTACTAACAGCAATGAATGCTAAGAAAAGTAACTCGTGACTCAGAAGAAGTCGTTTGCATGCAGTCCATTGGCATGGGCTTCTGGCAGGAGCTTGGAATACCATAGCTGCAGGGATGGAGAAAGCCTCCGAGTGTGCCTGTGGGAAGGCTCCTCACTTGCCAGCAGACATCATGGACTCAACTCTCCCGAATTCTGCTTTGAGTCAGTGCAACCCAGAGACCTCTCAGTCAACACTTCTCTTTTAATATATGACCAAACAACCCAAAAGGTGGCTCCTTTCAAACTTGAATGTGTACACATCATGAACAGAAAGACAGACCCATCTTATAACTGACCGTAGCTCCTAACATCCCTTAAACACACGCACACACCACACAGAAATGGCAGAAGAAAAATGTTTTCCAAGAACAGCTGGTTGTTTTGAACTTCCTACCTCAAAGACTCCCACTTTTTTGCACAAATGTCAGAGTTTAAGACTCAAGAGATGCATCAACCACAAGACATGTCACCTCGGAAAACGCTAAAGCTCCCCAACATAGTTCACAGGCTAGCAAATACTCTCTGTGTGCCAGTAAGCTATGCCTGCCTCTCAAACAGACCACCTTCTATGTATTTCATAGGGAATCATAAAACCTTTTTATTTCTTCTTAATTCAATAAAACGTCTTTAGGGTTTTCCCAGGATGGAATTTGGAGTTGGTGTGAGCATACTGCCCCCTTAAAGATTTATCCCTACACTTCAGGCAATGCGCCTGACTGGAACATACTAAATGGTGGGTTTTTACTAGCGCACTTTTTATGAACTTTATCTTTAAAGAAGAGTGAACCAGATGCTTGAAGGAGCCATGAGTTACTCATCTGAGGATCCCTGCCGTGGCAATATGCCTAGCTCAAGATATCCTTTCAGTAACTGATTAGTGGGACTAAAGGAATGAGCACTTTCCTTGTTGGAAATAATGCTGTCCCAGCAAAAGGAATCCCTTCTCCAAAATACGGCTTCACCTAGGAAACCCAAAGGTTATCTCCTGATGAACGTTTTCCAGTAAGTGGTAATAACTGGTATGTCATTAGTTGGCCAAGGAATTAAGATGATTGTAGCAGTGAGGATATTCCTCTCTTTAAATGTGTTCATGGTTAAGACAAAATAAACCTCATAGGTGTACATGGGTGTTTTTTTTTTTCCTCCAGCATACGCCAAGGCTAGTCTTTTGAGGTAGACAATGTAAAAGAAAGGAAACAATCGGTCTCAACCGATACATCTCAGACTCTCACCCACATTGTTTCAATAACAGCATCCAATCGTGAACAAAGAACCAGAAAGGGGAAAGGTTAACAGAACTGCCTCAACCAGTTCACAACATGCAAGAGAACCCTTAGCTCCCATCCATCAGGGACAGATGATATGAACCCAGAAAACAGTACTGAGATCTTCGAAAAGGGAAAACCCTTTAACTTTCTCAACAAAGTAGCTGGTTCCAATGGTGCATGCTATAACAACAACAACAACAACAACAACAACAACAACAACAACAAGAGTAATTATACTCCAACTCTTGCCTGTTGAATTTCAACTGCTCCACTTCTCTGACCTGCTTATCTGTGTAGTACACACATTTGTGAAGGCTGTAGGTGGGTGTCCAGAGGGTGACAGCATTTTCAGCAAAGCTGAAACATCTATTGCCTGCTTGTCCTCTATCTAAACTTCTTTGACCACATATATCCTTTTCATCTGAAATACACATGTTTTTCCTCCCTGGAATATTCTAGCTCTTACTTAAAAGCAAAGTTAGATCTATCTATCTATCTATCTATCTATCTATCTATCTATCTATCTATCTATCTATCTTTATTTAGGTTTTACAATTCTTTAAAAAAATGTTCCAATGTTTTGCAACCACTGCAAACACTACTGCTACAGCCTGTGGTGACATCTCACTCCTGAATACAATAGAGGTAAGAAGCCCACCAGTGACCCAGAGCTGCTTCTGAGGAGACTGCAGGATCAAGCAGGGTTCCAGCAGGGGCTCTGAAGTAAACATACTCCTGGAAACCAGAGAAAAGCTTACTCAAGCCTTTCTGCTATTTGTTCTACTGTGATGATCCAGGAAAGGCAGAAGCACAATATCAACCCACTCGGTTTCAAGTAGCAACTTGAAAAATAAAAGGAGTGCAACACTTCAGGAGATTTAAATGTTTCCCTAATAGGAGATAAAACTAATCTGACTCCCATATGCACAGTTTCTTTTCCTGTTACAAGACAAAGTACCCTGACAGAGGCAACTTAAGGGAGATAGAATTTATCTGTTTCACAATTCCAGGCTACAGTTTATCACTTCAGGGAAACCAAGGCAACAGGAACTCAAAACAGGTAGTTATATTACACCTATCGTCAAGAGCAGTGAATGATTGATTAGTACATGCATGTTGATACTGATCATGTTTTTTAAGTTATTACACAATTCAGAATTCTATGTCTAGGGAATGTTGCCACCCACAATGGGCTAATCCTCCCACCCCAACTTATGTAATCAAGAGAGTCTATCAAAAGCATGCCCAAAGACCCATCTCCCAGGTGACTCTAAATTTCTTCCAGGTGACATTAACACTAACCATCAACACCTACTTTTCTCTGCTGTTTATCTGAACTCTATTGAGAAGAATGATGTCACTGGATCGGCATTTTCTAATTTACTTTCAAGTACAAGAAGATTTGACTTTTCCTTCAGATAATGTTCCTAAACCCACTAATTCAATATTAGTATTCTACCAACTCTCAGACAGACAGATCAGACACTGTTACGCACTTCTTTGTCACCACCACATCATCCACTTAAGCAGTACAGACCCCAAAGTGCTACACATAGTCATTTAAAGATTTTCTGTTCGTTATGTGTCGTTTTGTATGTGCTATATGTGTGGGGGAATCTACAGAGGGCAGAAGAAGTTGTTGGATTACCTGGAGCTAAAGTAACAGGTGATGTCTTTAAGTTGTCCAACATCTAGAAAACAAACTCAGGTTCTCTGGACTAGAAGAAGGACTCTTGACCACTGAACCATTTCTCCAGCCCCACAGAGTCATTTCAATCTATGGAAGGCTAACTATCTCTCCAGTCTCTCTCTCTCTCTCTCTCTCTCTCTCTCTCTCTCTCTCTCTCTCTCTCTCTCTCTCTCTCCCTCCCTCCCTCCCTCCCTCTCTCCCTCCCTCCCTCTCCCCCTCCCCCTCCCCATCCTCCTCTCTCTCTGTCTCTGCTTATACTTTAAACTTCCATTGTCCTAAGTCTCTAAGGACTTTACACTAGACACAAAAATTACATCTATAAATAATGTCCCATTTATAGAGTTTTAAAGGCTAAAGAAAATTAATATGCACATCAAATTTGGCACCTAATTCTGGATGATTTCAGTATGCGCCTTACAATATTCTTAGGTACAGCTGAGAGGTTTTCTTTAATGCATTTTATGATGTCTAGCCTAAAGTTAATTAAAAGGCTATCAAATGCATTTACAAGTACGAGACCCATTACTTAAAAACAGAGGACGTTTAACTACACAAGTCAAAAGTAAATGTATGACCACCAAGCACCACTTCATGACCTTGAGAAAGAGCTGAAGATCTGAGTCTTGGTTTTCTTGCTTTTAAAATGGATGTAGTAATTATACCAATTACTTAGGACTTAAGGGAGAATTATGAGTTATTATTTGTAAGGCAGGTAAATCGATGCCTTGTTCCTAGTGTCTGTTAAATGAAAATAGAAG
>NW_021604601.1:918869-921531 GCF_004785775.1 Grammomys surdaster
GGTAAATCGATGCCTTGTTCCTAGTGTCTGTTAAATGAAAATAGAAGATACTCAAAGCACCTGGTATGCAGAAGGGATTCTGTAAATGACAGCTCAATCTGAAACCAGAAGCAATGGAGACTTAGTAAAGAATGAAAGTTTCCTACAATAGGTATGGATAATAGAAAGGAGTCGCCTTTCAACAGTACAGTACCAGTCATGTGACATATGGTCTCTGCACTTGAATTCCTCCAACCTGAGAAATGAAGAAATTATACTGTACTGTGTCTAAGTGTGAAGAATCATACTGTACTGTGTCTAAGTGTGAAGAATCATACCGTACTGTGTCTAGGTGCTGGTGCAGCTGTGCGTACAGAGGTGCTGATCCAGATGGGCCAAGCAAGGAGGGAAGGGCAGTGGGCTGATCATGAGGCCTCAGTCAACAGTTCTAAAGACTCTCACTAGTCTGTGATTGATTCTTTCTCTCCTTCCATCTTCTCCCCGCCCTCCTTTCTCATACTGTCCATTCTTTTCCTTTCTTCTGCTATCGTTCTATAAAAACATTGCATAAATGAAAGGAGATGATGGGATTCTCTTGGTTTATTTGTTCATGAGATACAGTTTCACTATGTAGCCCTGGTAGGCTTGGAACTCAATCTTCCTGCTTGAGCCTCCTGAATGTCCTTTAACATTTTAGTAGATTTTGAAATGTGGCTGATACTTGGTAAGTCTTCAGTAATGATCCCTTAATGAACAGTTTCCTCTCATGTTCAATGATGATGATGATGGTGATGATGATGGTGGTGGTAGTGATGATGTTGGTAAATAGCACTCCTCACAGCAAACCCCAATTTACTCTGTGGATCAACAGTTTCTCCAACTACCCCGTGTGTATAAACTCACCTCAACCTCTCCTCCATTTTACAGAAGACAGAAATGAAAACAAGTGGAATGAAGAAACCTGCCCAAGGGTGTCTACCTTACAAGAGGCAGAAATGGGAATTTCAGCCCAGCCATTCTGGCTCCAGAGTCAATGCTCTTAATAGAACATGGTCCTTCTTGCCTTAAGGAAAAAAAATAAAAGGCATATCAAACTTAAGCATTTTCTCCAAATAAGATTATTTTTATGGCTACCTCTCTGTTAACTTAATTTTTCCAGTAATATATTGGTGCCCTTTAGAGTTTGGTTTTGTTTGTTTGTTTGTTTTGTTGTTTTTTGTGAGCTCTTCATATATATAATTATTTTTACAGGAAAAAGATCATAAAAATTTTATTCCATACCTAAGGCACTGGAGTACCAGGCTTCTGTACATCTGATTCCTTTCCTCATATCTACTGTGAACAGTAAGAAACCCGACTTCTAAACAGGGCAACTGCAGTGTTCTTCGTAAAGCACAGGAGCTATACAGACTAACAGTATTGAGAGCATCAACCGTTAGACCCAAGTTGAACAAATGTGTAACTTAGCTGAAATAATAGACTTAGAAGATTTTTCACCAGGACAGAATTCCAGAAAGTGAATGGTAATCGTTCATCCACCTTAAGTACTCTGAAACATTTGACGATCACTACGAAAAAGCTTTCTCCCCCTGCAAAAATAACAAAATGATAACACACTGTGATAGGAACGATTTTCAGCATGCTGCGATCTAAGCATTTCAAAATAGAGAAAGACAGAAAACTATTTTTTAAAAGATATGCTGGAAGGTTAAAAAAAATTCCTGTCATCTGTTTTTTGAAAACCATGTATGTTCATCAAAATATCACCTTGAGGTTACTTCTTAGAAATAAAAAGAAATTTCTAAAAAATAAATCGCAATTATATGTATTTGTAGGTGTTTGTGTATGTGTGCCCATGTGGATGAATAGATGAGGAGAGAGAGAAAGGGAGGGAAGGAGGGAGAGGGAGGGAGGGAGGAAAGGAGGGAAAGAGGGAGGAGGAGAGGAAGAGAAGAAGAGAGGGAGAAAGAGAGGGAGGGAAGGAGGGAGAGGGAGGGAGGGAGGAAGGGAGGGAAAGAGGGAGGAGGAGAGGAAGAGAAGAAGAGAGGGAGAAAGAAAGGGAGGGAAGGAGGGAGAGAGAGAGAGAGAGAGAGAGAGAGAGAGAGAGAGAGAGAGAGAGAGAGAATGTGCATAATGCTAGTTATCCGGATACCAGAGGACATCTTTATGAGTCAGTTCTTTATCTCTCCCTCTACATGGGTTTCAGGGCACTAGTTCTAGCCACAAGGCTTATGTAGTAAATTCCTCTAACCAGTGAGCCATCTTGCCATCCTAAGAGTAAACTCCATTACATTTTCTTGTTCCACAAACTATAATAAAACATCATGTGAATTCTCCCCAAGTATGGACTTTTCTTTTCCTGTTTTGTCTCCCACCAATGGGAGGCTTAAGACTCCTTCTACTTTTAGAATGAAATAATGAAATCATATGTTGTTTCTAGTTATTTTAGTTCAGGTCCACATTAACTAATTCTGCCAGTAACATTAAATCATCAAATCTGTTTTTACGATAACTGCAATGCCTGACAGTCTATTTGCTGCCGTATCCCTAAGCATGGCCAGCACATAAGGGAACATGAAGTCTTCACTTTGATCATCATGGATGACGCCTTTGTTCGGGGCATTTATTAGTATGTACAATAATAGTTCTTAACAGAATTCAGGTTTTCAATCCCAGAGGCTGC
>NW_021604601.1:921931-937505 GCF_004785775.1 Grammomys surdaster
AGGCAGGCAGGCAGGCAGGCAGGCAGCAGGCAGGAGGCAGGCAGCAGGCAGCAGGCAGGCAGCAGGCAGCAGGCAGGCAGCAGGCAGCAGGCAGGCAGCAGGCAGCAGGCAGGCAGCAGGCAGCAGGCAGGCAGCAGGCAGCAGGCAGGCAGGCAGGCAGAAGGCAGGCAGGCAGGCAGCAGGCAGGCATGGTGCTGGAGCAGTAGCAAAGAGCTCATATCTTATCAAAAGCTCAAGGCAGAAAGAGAGAGAGAGAGAGAGAGAGAGAGAGAGAGAGAGAGAGAGAGAGAGAGAGAGAGAGAACTGGTAATAACGTGGGCTATTGAAACCTCAAGGGCCACCCTCCATGACACACCTCTTCCAACAAGGCCACGTCTCCTAATCCTTCCCAAATAGTTCCTCCAACTGAAGACCAAACGTTCAAATATCTGAGCCTATATGGGAGCCGCTCTTATTCAAACCATGACAGTGTAGAAAATGCAAAAGTGTACACTGTTTTTGCATACCAACAGTCAAGCAAGTGCTCCTTAACTTAAATAGATAACATGACACACAATAACATGTTCTTTACCAAAACACATGTATCTTCAAATTCATACGATTAGCTCCAGTTTCCACATCTCAATGTCCGCTCCTCCATAAATAGCATCTCATGGAATAAATTAACAAAACCTGTCAGTATCTGTCAGTTACAGTTCTTATATACCTCATCTGCCTCCTCCCCACAACACCCACACCTACAACTCTGATGCTCATGACCCAGATAAAGGGCTCTTTATCTCATACTGAAAATCACACAGGCTTTTTCTTCCCCACTTTTGATCATCATGAACACCACTGTATACTATAGAGTTGTCTTCCTTTCCCTAGACATTCTTCAGTGGGGAACCATGGAAAAGCTGGTCCCTCTCTGTACCTTAAGAGGATGAAAATTTCCCATGATCATAAAGATAGTTCAACTTCTGTTCATCTCATGACAATGCTATGCCAACATCTGGAACACATGAATGCCAGTGGATGAGCAGAAAGGTTATTACATTATATAGTCACATTATATAGTCACATTATATAGCGCCAGAACATGTTCTGGGTAGTTAAGGTGTCTTATGGAGTCCAGGAGTGCTTGACAGACAGGAAAGTGAAGATAATAAGCCATTAAATATTTTTTAGTTATTGTAATCTTATAGGTTGCCGTCTTAAGTACTAAGGTCTAAAATCCTAAATTAAAGATAGGAAAGCCAGAGGAACAGGAAGCCTGATGTGAGATTGTATCACCTTGAAATGCCATGGAAGCTACACCCATCAAGTCTTAGCAACATGGCTGTCTAAACAAGACCTCAACAAGGATGATGCCAACAGACATGCTAACATGGAAGGTAAACATGTAAACACAAGACCCCATTCCTAAAACCAAAGGACTATAGGCAACTAAGGAATAGTGAGAGCAAAAGAAATAATCCCTTCCCAGAGAAGAGCCCTCCAGTTGGTTATTCAAACAAGTGGTCAGCCCTCATATCATATACATAGATATATTATACCCATACATATCATATGGACTGGGCATGTTATATTTAACACATTTAAGAATACAGATCAACAATTAAGCAAAAAGAGACCATGAATTTGAGAGAGAGAGCAAGGGAGACAACAGGGAGAGGTTAAAAGAAGAAAAAGGAAGGAAGGGAAATTATGTAATTGTAGTTTAATTTCAAAAGAAATATGTTAAAATATATTTAAAGGGGTTCTATGTCTAGTTGTAAATCTACCTGGCATAAGTAAGTACTCATTACTACAAAAGCATTGTGCAATCACTCAGAAGGGATGCACATCAGGATGGCCCTATCCCCGCCACATCACACGGTGATTTAAAGACATCTCCCCTTACCACAGTGATCTCAGGCTCCAACAGAACTATTTGAATATGCCGAGCATCTAGGGGCATAGAGGAGCAACTTAACAACCTACATCACACATGGTCTGTCTCTCAATTTCAGAAAGGCGTTGCTTCATTTCCTACATCTTTCTCCCCATACCATGCTACAAGAATTCCAAGGACCCACAAAACTCTACTTCTCATATCTGGTTCTAAGAAAGTACTTTGTAGAATTATCAAATGTACATTGAAGGAAAAATATGATGAACATGCCTCCTCCTAAAACCATCTCCTAGCAGCCCACACATCTTCCAGGTATCAACATTCCTTTCCGATGGTAAGGACTGGGTGTTTCAGTGGTTCCCATCCCATGGAGCTATTAGAATATATACAAATTGATCTTTAGAGTTCTTCAGAAATAGCAACTCCTGGTGGTCAACTTGACTATATCTAGAATTAGAATTAATTAAAAAACCAGCTGTGAGGGATTTTTGCTTAATATGAAGTGGGAAGATCCACTTCTAATCTTTATCTCTGAGTTGAGAAGTCACGCATCTATAATCCAGATCTTTTGAGCTGTGAAGACCCAACCCTAATCTGGGTCACGCATTCTGCTGTAAACCTATAGAAAGATATGGAAGAAGGAGGCTTTTGCTCTGCTTGCTTGCTCTTCCTGGCTAGCAAATCCATTCCTTCATTGGCATCAGAGCCCACTTCTTTAGGAGCCCAGCAAATATTGAAGACTGGTTGAGACATCCAGTTTTGTGGACTGAACAACTACTGGATGCTTGGACCTTCCATTTACAGGCGCCATTGTTGGATTAGCTGGACCCCAGCCTGTAAGACATTCTAATAAATGCCTTTTCTATACATGGAGAGAGATTCATTCTATAAATTGTTACTCTAGATAATTCTCACTAATACAGTACCCAATTTATTACACTTCATAACATAAGTCTTCAACAAATTTAACACCAAAGTAAAATATATTGATTCAGAGTTTGCTGTGAAATTCAGAGATTGTTGACCAAGGGGCTGTCTCTTCCTCTGCGATGGCATAACCACCATCTGCCTTTGAAAACTAAACACAGAGCCACAGATCTTGCCTTTGAAAACTAAACAATATCCAAGTTCAGCCAACAGTTCTGTAATTCAGCCCTTGAAACCCAGAGTCTCTGTATCATCTGAGCTTCTTGACATAAACTTGATCTTTAATTCTCTTTATAACTGTGCTCAGAAGGAGCCATCACTCCTTAGACTCCAACTTCAGTAAAGTCTTGAAACCCATGCATACCTACAGATGTCCCTGTCCTTTCTTTCCATCTCCTCCCTCTCCTTCAGCCTCTTTATGACCTTGTGTCCATCAAAACCATCCTTGGGCTTCGGAACACTATAACACCAGGCATAGTTTCCTTCCTTGATCGTTCCCAGGTGATGGGAAAATTGCTTACAGACATCAAGAAGGACTAGCAAAGCCAAGGACAAGCAATGTTCGAGTACGTGTCACATCAACACTGGAAGGTGTATTGATTAGATGGTTTCCATTGTTGGTACTCTGCATCAATATCCTGTTACTCTCTAATCCCAGCCAACAGCACATGAGATCAACTCTACCAGAAAGCAGTGCTAATGGACACTCTGCACACAAAGACTAACTCTTCTAATTAGGGAGGAAAGACTGAAAAAGGTTTCCATCCCCATCCTTCTGAGCTAAGACAGAGCAGAGCATGCCCACTGGGAATATCTGAGTGCACTCACTTCTCTAGTTTCATCTGTTCCTCTTGTCTGTCAACTGAATGAGGGGAGAAAACAGGAGTAACAGGAAGAGACAGGACCGGTAGTTGGTATATTAAAGGAGAAAATACAATCTCTCCCGAGTTATGGTTATCATAGAAACACACCAATTTCTACATCTGTGCTCAGATGTAGAATGACGTGGGAGCACACATGACTCCCAACTTGCACCCGCCTGCACACAAATCCAACCACACATGGTGCATTTATGACCCAGGTAAGAGCAATAAAGACATTGCATCAGCCCTCTTAGCACTTTTTAATAGCTAGGCTATCAAATTTATTAATTAAAAACAATTAAGATCTTATTTACTCTTCATAACATTTTTTTTGTGTAGCCCATCTATGTGTCTATCTGCCTATCTACATACTATCTGCCTTTTCAAGTCCTTTCAATAAGATTGTTATTTTCATTGTTAAAGTAGTATATTAGGCTTAGTCATTTATTTTACTGATAACATTTCAAACCCCTCCCAAGGGGAGGGAAACTCCGTTTGCTTGTACCATTTACAAAATAGTAAACTACTCAGATTCCCCTACAAAAGTGTTTCACACCACATAGTTATTTAGGCTCCGGAAGGAAAACCTGCCTTGGGCCCACACATGTACCCCTCTCCCTCCCTCTATACACGTTCTCTCTCTATTTCTTCCTCTTCTTGTGGCTTTTATGAGTCTTTCCAATTAGGAATTAAGAGAGGGGCTGTTGTTGTTTGTTTGTTTATGTGGAGTCTAGGCATGTGGTGCTGGTGTCAAGCACAGAGCCCACAGACTGAGAGCACTGGCTGCACACAGAGTCCACAGACCAACAGCACTGGCTGCACACAGGTCTCAGACAAAGGAGTGAACAGACTGAGTACAATGGGCTGTGGTCAGTTTCTTGTCAGTCTGAAGGCAGCTGTAAATAATATGAAAAGAGGAACGACTAGAACATGCTCAGGATGCTGGATTGGACTTGAACAAATGTAAGCAAATGGCGTGTGCATGTACATGCCTGTGTGGTGTGTGTGTGTGTGTGTGTGTGTGTGTATGTGTGTGTGTGTGTGTGTGCATGTGTGTGTAGATCTATAGATAAATAGAAAATGTACGACTATATGTTTTTTTTCTATTTATCATATATATATATATATATTAATTATTCTATTTATCTATTTATAAGTCAAAGACATAATGGCCTTCCAGTGGCAACATGCATTCCTAGTGCCCAGATCTTGTTTTGTAACTACTACCCACCTGTACTGAAAAGAATATAAAGTTCTTGGAGGCAGTTCCAGAAGAAAGAATTGCAAGATAAGTCTGGACTATCTGAAGGTTTCAAAGAGTAATGGAAGTATGTCCAAAGAACAGAAGCTTGATCAGAAGATTGGTCAAATTCTCAGGGGCCAAATCTGAGAAATACTGTGTATCAAAATAAATACCAAGGCCACGTGAGAACAGCTTGGCCAGTAAGAGTGCTGAGCAAAGAAGCCTAGAACCCCAAAAGGTTTGACTCTCAAAAGTTGTTCCCAAACACAGGTATGGTAGCATGTGCATGCCCTTACACACACACACACACACACACACACACACACACACGGGCACTAATAGTAGAGGAGATGGTAGTAGAAGTAGGAATGAAGAGGAGGGAGGCGAGGAGGGGGAGGAAGAGGAGGAGGAAGAGGAAGAGGAGGAGGAGGAAGAGGAGGAAGAAGAGGAAGAGGAGGGGAGGAGGGGGAGGGGGAGGGGGGAAGAGGAGGAGGGGGAGGAGGGGGAGAAAGGGGAGGAAGAGGAAGAGGAGGGAGAGGAGGGGGAGGAGAGGGAGGAAGAGGAAGAGGAGGGAGAGGAGGGGGAGGAGGGGGAGAGGGAGGAAGAGGAAGAGGAAGAGGAGGAGGGGGAGGAGGAGGGGGGGAGGAGGAGGGGGGGAGAGGGAAAGGGAGGAGGAGGAGGAGGAAAAAGAGAAGTTAAAGTTTTTAAAAACAAGCTTAAATAGCCAAAGCTTTGACAATTTTGGTCTAGTGAGATAGTTAATAGGTAAAGGCACTGGCCATGCTGCAGGCCTGAGTTCAATCCCCCAGAACCCACATAAAGGTCAAAGAAGAGAACTGACTCCACAAAGTTGTCTTTTGACCTCCAGTGCTCCAGTCATGGCATGTACTACCCACCCACCCACCCACTCATCATGTGCATGAATGAATGAAAGAATGAATGATGAATGGATGAATGAATAGAATACGTAGATAAATGAAATGATAGTCATATTATAGTCCATGAAAATAAGTAAGAATCAATTATTCTATATTGAATAAATAAACCACAAAGAAAGAGAATAAACATGTGTTTTATAGTCAAATGCTAGGAAATAAGTCCCACAATGGTGGAAAGGAAGAAGATCAGTGTTCTGTGTGTCAAGGACTGGTCCTGTCAAGATTCACAGGCAGAGGACAGAGAAGGCAGGAAGAACTAAGGAAGGATCGAACACAAACATCACTTTCAGTGCTTAAAAATATAACAGGTACAAGACATGGTCCAAGTTTTAACTTACTAGCTTCCTATGTGTGAGGCCCTATCTCCAGACCCTTCCCAGGAACCTGACAGAGCCTACGTGAACTCTCACTATGTAAATAGGAGGAATGTAAGAGCTTCCTATCATCTTTGTCTCTCTGAGTCAATAGATTTTCCAGTCCAATTGGAATCAGTTTTGATTGCTTTTACAAATGGAAGAGGAATGAGCTAACCGGACCTTGTTCCTGACCCCACGGTAACTGCACAATCACTATTATGCTGGTTCGTATTTGGTTTTACTGAGCAGCAAGAGAGAATAAATCAGGAGCCTGCAGAAGTATTTTTACAGTCTCTTTTAACATTTCAACTGCACTTGCTTAGAATCTCATTATCTCTGTTTACGGGATTATCCTTAGAATCCACCCTGCTCTTCTGGCTAAAAATCAGCCCCTGTTGAAATCTAGTTTATCCTTTTGAAAATGTACTCCAAGTCCTTCCGTGGCATGAAGGTCCCTGCAGAACGCAGAAGGGGGTCTGCTTCAAAACAACCTCCTATGATGCCACTAAAAATTCAGTAAGCATTAACCCTTCACTTCTCAGACCCAAACTCACTTATTTCTTTCAAGAGAGATCTTCATAATACAAAACCAAACCAAAACAAAAACCCTCCAAATTTAATTGTTCCCAACCTAGAAACCCACAGGATATGAAATATTACATAAAGCATAAAAGGGGTATAAAAACTTAGCATTTAAACCCTCAAAGATAAGAAACTGACAGCCCATTCCATTTCCCTCAGAGTCTTCCCACATTTTCCAAGATATTGTGTATAAAGTTCAAGCAGAAATACACAGTATGAATTATGACAAATACGTAACTCGAGTGAACTCAGATGATGTTAAATTATTGTGCCAGTCATACTTGGAACAACACAATCTTGTCCTCAAATAATGGAACATCGCTTAGAATAGCTCACATTTTTCTTAATATCTGGCAACAACTCTTTTGAGTTTGGCTACAAGCCCAAACCTTCCTTACAATTACAGAAATTTGCCCTTAGGGTTAAAAGCCAGCCACCCACGTTCGAAACATTTATGTCTGAACCTGCAATTTGTTGGCCACCCACACGAGCTCATTAAAACACTAGCACCAAATTTGCTTTGCCAGCTTAATTGTCAAAACCAAGAGCTCCTCTCTCATCCTGTGAGTTGGGGATAGAGTTCTCTCAATGAACAAACGAAGGGCCTACCTTTTCTACACGATGTCTAACACTAGTCTACTTCCATTGAAAAGTGAGATCAGAACAGGACTTAAGTATACATTGAAATTGTCACTCAAAGCGAGTGGCACCCATGCTTAGTAAATGAACTATAGCTACTTAGGTCAGCGGCCTATGACACATTTTCTACTTCAGGATCTCCATTTCTCTATTTTGAACTTCCTTTATTCTTGATTTTTTTTGAACATTTTTGTGCCTATTAGAATGATACTTCTAACTGCTTTTCTAAAGATCAAGTCTTCTGGGGGAATGTCTTAACTGTTCTCAAGGAAACTGATGTACATCTGATGGTGACTTTCCTAACTTTGGGTGTTTAAATGCACCCTTAGCAGGTGATGCAAGCCTTCTTTAAAGGGTCAACTAGCAGATCTTTTGGGGCTTTGTGAGCCTTTCAGCCTGCCCTGCCAGTCAACTTTGCCATTGAAACATGACAGACACCACATTTCTATAATGAACCATGTGACATGTCACATTTAGCCTAAGTAAAATATATATATTTACTTAATATATATACATACATATATATATATATATATATATATGTGTGTGTGTGTGTATACATATATATATATAAAATATATATTTACTTAATATATATACATACATATATATATGTGTGTGTGTGTGTATACATATATATATATAAAATATTTTTTTACTTAGTATATATATTATATATAAAATGAAATGAAGAAAAATGAAAATTGCAGATCAGTGTGATCCTTATCAGAGAAGCTTTCTCTTGCAGAAAATAGTAATCGACACAGAGAGTCACAACTGGACAGACTCTGGAGAACGCAGCTCCAGATGGGATGTCTTTATGAAACTCTTCCCTCAAGGATCAGGGATCTGTGTGGAACGAGGAGGCAGGAAGACTGTTAGAACCCACCCACAGGTTGTAGGTGACCCCAAGGAAGCAGCGTCTTCCAGATACAACAGGATGGGTGGACATATGACCCCTCAGGGATGGTGATGGCACTCACAAGAGTCACATAAATTCAAGGCAGGAAAAATCCCAGCATGAAAAAGGGCAAGCGTCTCACCTCTAACCAGGAAGCTGTTTGTAAATTGATGGCTAGTGGGTGACAGCAAGGAAGTTTTCCTCAAGGTATTTGAAGAAATAAGAGCAGTTGCTGAATGCAAAATGGACTCTGTGTTTTCTGTGTGCTTTTCTTTTTTAATTTGATACTCATCCTTTTGGATTTCTCATTTGCTTGGGTTTTTGTTTTGAGATGGCAATTTGAAAGGAAATATTCAAATATGGTAGAATGTAAAACAGAATTAGCCTCAGCCTGTTGGTGCTACCAAGTTAGTGACCATCCAATCAGCAATCAAATTCCCCGACCCTGTAACTCCAGTTCTTACATACAACAGTTATTTAAACCTGCAGACAAGACTTTATAGAACAGGAAAAAAGAGATACATAATACAAATGATATATCCAAACTCACTGCCCACCAACCAAGGCAGCTTCTCACTCTGAAGTCTTCTCTATGCTTGTTCATTCCTTCTGATCAATCCAATTTACATACTGATTTTTAAGTATGGAATATGAATGTCAAAATAAAAAAGAAGGGGATTGTCCACATGGCATGTGCCCCTTGCAAGAGTATGTCCAATTTTTAAGCAAGAAGGGACAGGCAGACCCAGCCGCCCCTGAATAAAGACGTCTGGATAATGTAAGTCCTTCTGACCATGTCCTGTTTCTGATTCTGGAAAGTTCCTGGTAAGCCAGGGAAAGTAAAGTCAACAATTGAGATTCTGAGATCTTTAAATCAGCACCTCGCTCTTCTGGGGGTCTACAAACAACAGCAGCCAAGTAAGTGCCTGGATCCTGGCACAGCCAGGAGCCTACCAGATCACCCTCAGAATTAAACAGGAACAGAGCTGTAACCCTGGTGTCTTTTGTAGCCCAGGCACCAGGTATCCTAAACCTGCAAGCATTTCCTGCTCAAAAGCCCTTTTGAAATGTTTTGTTGTGGAAGTGGTCATTGTGTTTCAAGGCTGTTGAATGCTAGAAGGTTTTCTTTACCATACAAACTCTGCTGGCATGCCCTTACAAGAAGGCAGAATTGGAGTGCTGCCTTTTAAATCAAACACCTTCTATAGGTACTCTGGCAGTCCTTCTAAGTCCCCCAAAGCAGAAGAGAGGACCACCCACACACAGTGAGGCTTATTCCTGCAGTATAATCCTTCAAAAGCCTGTGAAAGGTGGCCCTTCCCACAGGCTCCTGGCACAGATGGCTCCACCAGCCCATGGTGGTCAGGACTTCATTATAAATGCAGACCCTGTCATTAGAAGGATCAGGGTCCTGTCTTAATACCCCATCTCTTGCCTTGATGCATGGCAATTATTGAGTACCCACAACATGGAAGGCGCTATAAAGTTTATTAAATTTTGAAATGATGGAAAAGTACATCCTGTAAAGGGACCCAGGTGGATTTCTCAAAAAGCTAAACAAGATTTTTTTTTACAGACACCAAATGAATCTGTTATATTTTTCTCTCACACAAATGCTAATGGGTAGAAGCCGAACTCACATGAGTATTCATTTATAATGTATTAAGTTAGTTTTGCTACAGAAAAGCTTTAAAGATTGCGTGGCATGGAATGGCCCTTCAGTACACTACTTAAAAGTGAGTCCCTTATGCTACCTCAGAAGTGGTAAAGACACACAGCAATGGCTGGAAACTAAGGGTAGCCAAGACACTTGACAATTGAAATATCTTCCACTAAGGAACTATTAATGGCAGTGGTTCTTATTAGGTTAGAGGCAGCATAGCCTAGTTTATGAAAGCCAAATGTGAAATTCAAAATGATCTGGCTGATGGTAGAACTCAGCACTTTCTTTCTTTTCTCCTTCCCCAAATTATAGCCAAAAGAGGGCACTTTCTACAAATTTGTTAGCAAGTACACGAGTAATAATAATATTTTGAAGTCTTTTTTAAATATATGCATAATAAAAACAAAATAACTGGCCGGGTGGTGGTGGCGCACGCCTTTAATCCCAGCACTAGCATTTAAGAATGTAAACATATGGATACACACACACACACATACGAGAACGTCTTAAAATGAAGAAAAGGAAAACTATGAAATTGCTAATCTTTATGACGTGATTAATTCTCCCTGAAGATTCTATGACAAAAGACTCGCCTTCCAATTCATCAAAAAGAACTATTTGAGGAAAGACACTCGAAACAGTGGGTCAAAGGTGAACCAATGATCCCTGCCCTCTACCAATCACACTCAAGTGCAATATTCTCCCACAGGGCACCAGGGCTGGTCTCCACTGAGCAATAGTCAAGTGAAGGTATAGTGCTCTCAGGATTAAGCTACAAGAACCCATGGCTTCCAGGAGAGTATTCTAAGAATGTGTATATTTGGACACATGTGAATTCTGATGTGGAAGTGGACATGCCTGATGAATATATAGAAGTCAGAGGGCAACCTCAAATGATGCTTCTCGCCTTCAAGTCAAGAGATCTTCTGCTGTTTTCCCATTGTATCCACAAGGCTAGATGGCCTGTGAGCTTCTGGAGATCCTCCAGGCTCCAGCTCCTGAGTCCCTGGAGGAATGCTGAGATCACAGAAGCTCTAGTTATTCATCCTGATTTACACAGGATCTGGAGATTCAAACTCAGGTCCTCACACTTCCAAAGCAAGCGCGTACACCCAGTCTCTCCAGCACACAATACTCTTTCTCACTCTAGTCCCGCCCCTTTCTCACTGCGTGCTCTGAAGGAAGTGAGCTACAAAGTCAAGAGCAGCCCAGTGCAGGGATTCACAGGACTGGAAATGAAACTTCCTGCCACCTAGCACATGAGGAAAGACAGAGGTGGATTTTCAAACCTCTGTGGAGCCCTCAGAAGAGACTACAGACGAAGGGCACGTTTGTAACCCCAGGAGACGCTAAAGAAGATCCAAGCCAGCCATGAGTTTCCTAACTCAAACTCAGTATGACGTAGATCAAGTACTTGGATTTAAAGGGCTACATTTGGGAGTTTAGGTAACTACCCATGATGCTAATCAATATAGTAAAGTTATAAATACCAGTGCCTAACTGACAGCCTGCCAAGCCAATTAGAAGGCATTACCTTGATGACCTCCTAGATAGTCCCATTTTTAAAATGATAGTGTTCTTCTGTTTCTCCTAGAAGTGTGTACATTAAAATGGCTTGAAACAAAACAAAATTAGACTTCTATCCAGCTTCAGGCACACAGACTTGGGATACTCTCAAGCTTGAATAGGGAAGCCTCTTCTCACAGAGGGCAGCGGTCAAAGTACTGACAATAGGAGGCTGAGTGCTCAGTCCCTTTTAGAGGGATGAGATGAAGCGCTGTCTTCTGGCCATGACAAGACTAACATAATCCTGATGCCTCGGAAATGGTGGTTACACCTCCACAAAGCCAGGCAAAGCCCCAGCATAGGTGGGTTAGAAGAGCCCCAGGCCCCGCCTCTGACTGAGGCGCTATTGGCAGTGGATGGTTCCAGGCCCCACCCCTTACTGAGGAGCTATTAGCAGTGGATGGTTGCTGCAGGAGAGAGAATCATTCTTTTCTGAGGATGTGGCCCCTGACAGGTTCGCAAACTCCAGTGGAAGGCCCCTTATCCAGAACATATGGGCAGTAGAAACTGGGTTTAGTGGCTTATCAGGAGAATAGAAGACATGAAGTTGGAAAAGGACATGGGCGAGGGGCATGGAGGAAGATGAAGGGGGGATACGGAGTAGAAACGATCACAGTTTGTTATATACTTATATACAATTGTCAAAAGTAAGGACAAGAGAAGAAGGTAGGAAGGGAGGGAGGGAGGGAGGGAGGGAGGGAGGGAGGGAGGGAGGGAGGGAGAGAGGGACAGAGGGAGGAAGGAAACACTAATCAGATGTATGCCTGTAATCATAGCCTTTGGGAGGCAGAAGGAGGACTGCCAGCCTCAACTATATGCAAGATCCCGTGGGGGAAAGATATGCATTTTTTCAGAGATCATTCCCTACATTTGTTTAAATTATATAGAACTATATAAAAATTAAAAAAAATCTGTGTTAACATGATAGATTCCCAGTCTAATCCGAGTGCTGGGTACTCACGACATAAAGATAAAAGAACTGGGCTTAACACTTTATCTGAAGAGGGAAATTAATGAGTTCTCACTTAATAAGAGAACCGGTTCCTCTTTGTTAAGGAACTGGTTTCCTGTCCCTTCCCCCCATGAACATCTATGGTAGAGACTCAAGGTCTTTAAAATATATCCATAAGTAAATATATCCATATCTGCAGCGCTCTCTTCTGATGTGCTCCACTTCTGCTTGAATGCAATGAGGGTTAATGACTTCCTTGTTAGCAACAGAAGACACTGAAGTCAAGATTTATGGCTTTTAAGGCTGTAGGAGACAAGGTCACCAGATTCTACTTGTTTCTCTAGGGACACTCATTCTGGGGAAAACTCTCACTGTGTAAGTAATCTGATTATTTAAAGGCTGGGGAAGCCATGTGTAAGCGATAGCTAGCCATATGAATGAGCCACCCATAATGCCCCAGTGCATCATGGGGTGACTTGCAGATGCTGCCTGAGTGGTTCCCAAATAAGAACTGGCAGGCTGAGCCATTCGCAAACAAAACAAGTTCATGTTTATGACACTGTTTTAGGGAACATTAGGCACAAGAGGCACCGGAACAAGCTTGACTGTAATGTTGGCAACTCTATACTCACATACTTTGCTGAGTGACATTGAGCAATGGTGTCTTTCCTCTTTTACCTCTGGGCTGAATGTGAGGTGGCTTTGTCCAACAGTGCATGATGAAAGGCATGGCATATAGGATTCAAGCCTCGGTCTTCAGTCCCCCGTTCTCTTCATCCCCTGCCACTGCTAGAACACAGACAGGCTCGCCAAAGTTTTGTTTTTAAAAAGATAGAAGTGAGTGACGTTGTCTTAGCAAAGCCCAGCAAACCAGGTAGGAGGTCACACATATGAATGAGACCTTGTCAATACCAGAACTCCCCAGCTGACACAGCCATGAGCAATAACGGATGGACATCTAGACAAAGAGGCATTTGGGGGTATGCCTTGCCCTAAGACTGATGGATATAAATGGTAGCTGGCCATGGTGACTCATGCCTGTAATTCCTGCACTTAGGAGGCAGGAGAAGCAGGAATCCAAAGCCATCCTCAGGTACATAGCCTGTTCAAGACTCACCCTGGATTACATGAGACTCTGTCCTATAAACTAAAAATTTAAATACACTTTTAAAAAACGCCTGTGAGCTTTAATGGATGTTTGTTACATGGCATTGCTGTGGCAACAGACAGCCAATATAACAGGAATGAAAGGCGATGTTTTTCATAAACTGGGTATCTTTTACACCACTTGAAAATGGTGGCTTGCAAGAGCTTAGTGATGCTGTGTGTGCAGACTTTCTCTTAGGATGCTACGCAGAGAATTAGCACACAACATTCTCAGGTTTATTTGGGGTGGTTCTGTAACTTAGCTGGTGACCTGTAACATAGAATGCTATCTATCTATCTATCTATCTATCTATCTATCTATCTATCTATCATCTATCTATCATCTATCTATCTATCATCTATCTATCTATCATCTATCTATCTATCTATCATCTATCATCTATCTATCTATCTATCATCTATCTATCTATCTATCTATCATCTATCATCTATCTATCATCTGTCTATCTATCATCTATCTATCTATCTATCTATCTATCTATCATCTATCTATCTATCTATCATCTATCTATCATCTATCTATCTATCATCTGTCTATCTATCATCTATCATCTATCATCTATCTATCATCTATCTATCATCTATCATCTATCTATCATCTATCTATCTATCATCTATCATCTATCTATCTATCATCTATCTATCTATCTATCTATCTATCATCTATCTATCTATAATCTATCTCTCCATCATCTCTCTATCATCTATCTGTTTTATCCATCTAGTTATTATTCTATCATCTATTTATCATGTTATCTATCTTCTATCAATCATTTTATCTATCATCTATCTATCCACCCATCCATTTACCCACCCATCATATCTAATTATCTATTTATCATCTATCTATTTATCCATCAATCATCTATAATATCAATCACTGTTTCTCTATCTATCTATCTATCTATCTATCTATCTATCTATCTATCATCTATCTATCCTCTATCTATCTATCTATCATCTATCTATCTATCTATCTATCCTCTATCCATTAATTACCAAAAATTTCCAAAGGCCATCTATTACACACACACATATATGCACACATGTGCACGTACACACACATACACACACACACACACACACACACACACAAGGGTAGAGTAGGAAATGCTGGCTAGCATTAAGTTCACCATCAACATGTGATGTTGGGACTGACAATTTTCTGGGGCTTTTAGAGTTGCTTCTGCTCTCTGGTGATACATTTTATTGCAGTCTCTTTTGGTACGACAGAGAGAAGATAGGACTGAACTTACTTCTCAAACTCCCTGGTACTTACTTTGACCCTGCCACTGCTTACCAAAAGGGCAGAAAGTTTCAGACATAACCAAATAGCAGGGTTGGAAAAGTAATTTTCCTAATAATAGCCATCCCATAATTACATGCACAACAACTGTTCACCAAACCACTGAGATCTATTTAAGTAAAAGAGATGGAAACTCTACACACAATACATATTACTCATGAGAAAAGCCAAGCACAAACACTATTTACACCAATTCATGTAGTGCCCCACTACTGAAGCCGACAGCAAACCATATAATGAAGTCTAGCAAGGACATTTTCTAGAAGCATATTTTTGGCCTTTATTCTAATCTAGAGACATGGCACCTTACCAAAAATTTCTAAAGGCCACTATAATTTTACTCAGGTCAAAAATACATCATGAGTCAGGCCATAATCATCGTAACCTTTTGACCCCAAGATCAACATGGTCAATCATCTTGGTCAATATTATAGTAAGAGTTCAACGGTTTTGACCGTCAAGCTACTTCTGGCTACTGTTTTCTCAGAAGTCTAGTTACTAATTTAACTCAACTCAAAATCCTAAAACTGACTCTGGAAATACCTCTCCTCACTCCCAACTCTCTGTGCTGAGCAAGACTTTTTTTTTTTTTTTT
>NW_021604601.1:937905-975418 GCF_004785775.1 Grammomys surdaster
TCTATCTATCTATCTATCATCTATCTATCTATCTATCTATCCTCTATCCATTAATTACCAAAAATTTCCAAAGGCCATCTATTACACACACACATATATGCACACATGTGCACGTACACACACATACACACACACACACACACACACACACACAAGGGTAGAGTAGGAAATGCTGGCTAGCATTAAGTTCACCATCAACATGTGATGTTGGGACTGACAATTTTCTGGGGCTTTTAGAGTTGCTTCTGCTCTCTGGTGATACATTTTATTGCAGTCTCTTTTGGTACGACAGAGAGAAGATAGGACTGAACTTACTTCTCAAACTCCCTGGTACTTACTTTGACCCTGCCACTGCTTACCAAAAGGGCAGAAAGTTTCAGACATAACCAAATAGCAGGGTTGGAAAAGTAATTTTCCTAATAATAGCCATCCCATAATTACATGCACAACAACTGTTCACCAAACCACTGAGATCTATTTAAGTAAAAGAGATGGAAACTCTACACACAATACATATTACTCATGAGAAAAGCCAAGCACAAACACTATTTACACCAATTCATGTAGTGCCCCACTACTGAAGCCGACAGCAAACCATATAATGAAGTCTAGCAAGGACATTTTCTAGAAGCATATTTTTGGCCTTTATTCTAATCTAGAGACATGGCACCTTACCAAAAATTTCTAAAGGCCACTATAATTTTACTCAGGTCAAAAATACATCATGAGTCAGGCCATAATCATCGTAACCTTTTGACCCCAAGATCAACATGGTCAATCATCTTGGTCAATATTATAGTAAGAGTTCAACGGTTTTGACCGTCAAGCTACTTCTGGCTACTGTTTTCTCAGAAGTCTAGTTACTAATTTAACTCAACTCAAAATCCTAAAACTGACTCTGGAAATACCTCTCCTCACTCCCAACTCTCTGTGCTGAGCAAGACTTTTTTTTTTTTTTTTTGGTTTTTTCAAGACAGGGTTTCTCTGTATAGCCCTGGCTGTCCTGGAACTCACTCTGTAGACCAGGCTGGCCTCGAACTCAGAAATCCGCCTGCCTCTGCCTCCTGAGTGCTGGGATTAAAGGCATGCGCCACCACCGCCTAGCTGAGCAAGACGTTTAAATCTGACACTGAAGTATGGGGCTGGACAAGAGGCATTTGGGATTTTGCCTCATCCTAAGAGTCCCTGGTGGAAATGAATGGCAAAGGTGTTTGGAATCAGGCTGAGGCAGTGCCAACAAATAGCCCAGCTGGAAACACTACCACCCCAGGGAAGCATACCAGTTCCTAGCTTTTCCTTTCAAAATTCCATTTCCTGGGTTCCTTATGTGTTAGAGCTACAGTCAGCTGCTGGAGATGGGCACCCCCACCCACTGCAGGAGAAAAAGAGAATCCACAGAATGAGAATTCTTATTTTGTGGAGTCCACAGGATGTAGAGTCAAAGGGAAGAAAAGTAAAGGGAATTCTAAAGGGCACCAGAACCTCTGATGGAGGAGAGAAACCTTTCACCTATGACCCTTTGCCATGCCTGACAGCAGGATCCACGACAAAGGCAGCTGAGATTTTAACAAGCTCAGGTTGGGACAGTTAGCACCATCAAGAGCCCCAAACACTGCAGGTATCTACCCGAAACTGTGGGCACTCTTCCACAGACCCTGGCTGACCACTCCCAAAAGACACTGAGGACGAAGTCAGGGGGTCAAGTAAGCTGCCCACAGTGCCCAGCCATTGCTGAGGTTCTCTGAATATGCTCATGTGCACTCGAAGGGAGGCACAAATACAGAAGTTATCCATGTCTCAGTCTGCTCCTGCTGCTATAGCAAAATACCACAGGATGGTTGGCTTTAACAGCAGGCATTTACTGCTCACAGCTCTGGATGCAGGAAATCCTGAGAGGAAGGGGCCCTGGGAGAGCTGGTGATCTGGCTTACAGTCGGTCACTTGCAAGTTGCTTTCATCCCACTATGGGAGCTCCAAGTCTACTTCCTAAAGTCTTGCCTGATAACACCATCATACTTGGAGGTGGGACACAGAGTTCAACCCACACAGATGGCTAGAAGCCCTCCATACTCCAAACCTCTTGTAACATCCAGCAAACATCATCTGCTTCTGAAGAGGGTTATGAGATTTCCATACCTGACTCTGATTTGACATGGGGCAAATGCAGTGTGAGTGAGGATATCCTCCAGTCACCTGCCCTCCCCATCCCAGAATGAAGATGGCTAGTCTCAAAGCAGTGGTGGACAAACCATTCCATGCACTGGTCAATCATGTCCAAGCCTGCTTCCTCACTGGGGAAAGACTCCGGCTGAGGATCCTGCACTGGTGTGCAATGGAAAATGTATTTCAGAGAGAAGTCATGATTTCCCTCTGAGGCTGGGAGACAAAGGTGTGTGTTGTTCTTACTGTCCCCAAAGCCAGAGACAGAGGGAGCAGATGAGAAGAGTGACATTTTCAAGACCCAGTTAATTAAAAACACCAAGTGCCCTCAGGCCACATGCAGCATCCTTCTCAGGCGGACACATGTTAAGTCCACCATTGATACTTTTGTGCCCATCTTCCTTACATCCTGCACCCCCCAATACTACAGTTGCTCACAGAATCAGGAGGCCTGGCTTGGCCTACCTTAGACCCATTCTGACATCGCAGACCCAGCCAATGTCATTCTGACTTCAGTCCTGACTTCCCCACCAGTCCCTGCTATCCACATCCACTGGAGTTCACAATACACAGCCACAAATCCCAGGATGTGTCTCACTGGTCCCACTTCATGGTTTCTCCTCAGACAGAGTTATGAGCTGAGATTCTAATCTAGTTCTGTCCTCAGGAGTCTACACAGCACTGATATTCACATCCGATCTCTTCCTTAATTAAGGAACTTAGCTAGGATGGCTGTATCTGCGCACTGCACACATAACAAGACCTTATATGCCCTTGCTCATGGACAAGAAAGCATTTCCCAATCTTCTTGCTTCTTCCTCACCCTGATCCAATACTGTAGCCAGATCAACCATTTGCCATGTCTGTCAGTGTATAATGTCTAGTCTCACCCTGAGTTCCCTCGAGTGACTTCATCTTGCTGTTCCAGCTTTATGATCACCCCCCAAACAATCTGCTTCCTGATCTTCCGGAAGGAAGGCAGAAGAGGTCAGGAAATAAACCAGGAAAATCCATCTTCATTCACCCAATTGCATTGCTATGCCCCTCCCCTTTCCAAAACACAGCAAAAGCCCAGGCAACTTTTGAATGGTCGCGTGGTGAGTTAGCTAACAGGGCTGCAAACCATCATCCTTGGAACCATGCCGCTTCCTTCCTTCACTGATGGTTCACTAAGGCCTCATGAGGGCAGGACTGTGAGGGCAGTACTGACTCTCTCTAGCCCACAGAGGCTCAGTCTGAGGCATCCAGCCAGACACCCACTGTAATAGCCTGCCTGCTTCATCAGGGAGGGGCGATGCTTGCAGATGAGGAGGCTCCGGCCAGGTCTGTAACAGAAGGTTTTTCCAAGAATCCTCTCTCATCTAACAGTTCTTTGCCGATGTTCTTCTCTGCCCCTGAAAAACTTCAACCCTGAGCTGCTTCCAAAATATAGAAAGATAACAGGGAAAAACAAAAGAACATTAACTTGCCACATAAGGAGAAGGTCAACCCTTTGCCCTTTTCATTTCAAATCTAAGCTCGAGTGACAGTAACTTATAAAATAATGTAAGCAGCCTGGCCATTGCCTAAAGATGAGGCTGACTGGAGCAGGTCCACAACACAAAGATCAACCAACTTCAGGATTGTCTTAGGGTTTCTATTGCTCAGATGAAACACTATAACCAGAGTTTATTTGGCTTATACTTCCATATTATTGTTCATCACTGAAGGAAGTCAGAACACGTCTTCAAACAGGGCAGGAACCTGGAGGCATGAGCTGATACAGAGGGCATGGAGGAGTGGTGCTTACTGGCTTGTTCTCCATGGCTTGCTCAGCCTGCTTTCCTATAGAACCCAGGACCATCAGTCCAAGGATGGGCCCACCCACCATAAACTGGGCTCTCCCTCATTGATCACTAACTGAGAAAATGCCTTACCACTGGATCTCATAGAGGCTTCTCCATTGAGGTTCCCTCTCCTCAGATAACTCTAATTTATGGGTCAGGTTGACACTAAGACTAGCCAGCACAAGGGTTCTCCTCAAAATTCCATTTGAATCGACCTGGTTCTTATTTTTAAAATAGTCAAACACTGTTACGCCCTGGCCAAGCAGCGATTACACTGAAAACACAGACAAGAGGTAGATGTGTCCTTTTGATTTCTCCAAATGCTGGCTAGGCCAGCAAGGATACTGTTCCTCCCAGTTCTTGTAAACTTTCAACCTCATTTATTTCCTCCTGCATGAGTTCTAGAACCTTGATAAGGACATTGGAGGAAGAACAAGAGTTGCTTAAGAGTGCCGAGTGAGCAGTCCTGAACTTAGAACCTCCACTCTCTGGAGCTGCAGTTTCTTCAGAGATAAGAAAGGAAGAACTAGCACGGAGTTTAGTTTAGGCAAATACTCTAACCTCTCTGACCACCTGGGTGCAGTGAGCAGCCGTCACTCTTCAAGACACAAACACAGAAATCTGAAACAAAGGAATTTAAAAAAAAAAAAAGTTTTGCAAACTGAAATCTTAAACCTGAATTCTTAAGTGATAGAAAATTACACCAACCTGAAACATCTTCTTCAAACATGAATAGGCTTAACTACACACTCTCTCTCTTCTAGACAGACTTATTCTAAAAAGTTCTGTCCTTATGTTCATCTTCCATTACAGCCGATGACTTAGGACACTGGGTTCTAAGACAGAATTTCCTCTTTTTATTAGATCATATTTTCACTACATACCAAAGAAAAGCAAAACAAAACAAAACAAAAAAAAAAAGAAAAAAGAAAAAATTCCAACATCAAGGGCTTTTTTCCAGTTGACTTTGGAAAGTTATCTCGGAATGAAATCTGCAGGGAGGTTATTCACTTCCCATTCTTTTTCTAAGGAACATGATTTACTGAGGTTTCTACACAAGATAACAAACAGCGAAGTAGTTCTTTGGAATCCCTTGAAGACATTTACATAAACACCCAAATTGCATAACAGCACTGGGATATTGAACAAAATCCTTTAAAAATGAAGTAAGAAATACATAAAAAGTCCCCAGGGAGGATAATCTGAGATCTTTAATATAAAAAATGATCTTTCATATACATATTATGTGAGCCCTAAGAGAATTTTGTTCCTGTGAAATTTAAGAAAACAAAACAAAAAAAAAAAACAAAAAAATACAAAAAACCAAGAGTTGAACACACAGAATTAAGAGCTATCTGGGAAATTATTATGTACAAAAATTAAAATTTGCTTTATTTGCAAGTATATTTTAGGAGTCACACTGATGCATACATAAACAGTCAACACACTGAAAACATGAATACTAATTAAATCTTCATATATTTGCTATTATTTGCTTTACAAATCTGAACTTGGATTCTAAAGTTACATGAGACTGTCTACATTCCCAGCATATTATACTTGCAATAAATCTCTAAGTCAATGCTTGTAGCACCCTAGGGAAAAAAATATAACATTAAAGCTATGATGGTCCTCTTCAAAATATTCCCAGAAAGCCTCTCATTTAGAGAGAAACACAGTGACGGCACAGGCACTATACACATGGTTAGCATAGGGGTTTTGTTATCTGATTCTTGCAAACATGTATATATGTATTATAGTCACAAGGGATGGTTCAGCAGCAGGTGGAATGCAGGCCTTACAGAGCCTTGTAGACACACATGTTCACACACATACATGCATACAGAGAGAGAGAGAGAGACAGAGAGACAGAGAGAGACAGAGACAGAGAGACAGAGAGAGAAGAGGAGGACAGCAGAAGACATGGAGATGAGTGGGAAGGGGATTCTTTAGCAGAGAACATTCTGTAGGGATGTCAAGAGACGAAGAATCTCTTGCTTTTACTTTTGAGACTGGAGCCTGAGCCTGAGCAACACATTGTGAAACCACTTCACCTGACCTCTTCTGCAATGGCTCAGAGATTTCCACAGCCTTTTCTTGAGTTGTAGGAGGGTGGTGCCAGGTAAGGCTTTGGCTTTAGTTCCTATATTTATCTCGTCTGCTTTGATTTATTTATTCAACAAACTTTGACTGGAGTCCTTCTTTACCCGACCATTACAGGCCCTGGAGATACAATGAGAATAAAATCAAAGCATTCTCTGCTCCCATAGAGTATACAGCAAGTGTTTGGGGAAGTGCTTAGGAAGACTGAATAGCAATTGAACTCCATCAGGAATTTAGAGAATAGAGGGAAGACTTCTTGAGACCTGAAGGACACAGGGTGGTTAAGTAAGGAAACAGGACCTCCCTATAGCACGTTCTGTTATGTAAAAGCCCGAGGCAAGTCAAAGCCAGGCAAAGTCAAGATGGACCATATGGGCCAGACACCAATAGTGGAATGATACAGACGAAGGCATAGCCTTTCCAGCCATGCTGGACTCCCAAATATCATGGGATACCCCTTGGGTTAACTTCAGAGATGGGAGGAGGTTTTATCTAGTTTACATTTCAAAAAATCCACTCTGATATCAGCCCAGAGAACATCTGGCCTCAAACAGTAAATAAGGTAAACTACGAGAATATTGTAATAGCCCAGGGGAAAGCGGCAGCATGTATTATGGTTTTAATAGCAAAGATGGACACAGATAATCTCACTGAAGATGTACTAATGACAAAGTGTGTATAATATCATTGTTAGGAGTGATACCCAAAGATGAGCTGGACTCTGGCCAACCTGGAGAGAATCTATCTTCAGAATATCTCAGGAACAGTTCAGAAGCAAACATTCAAATCCTGTCCTCGGCTGAATACAAAGTTTCTCCCCCTTCTTCTAGGAGGAGACTGGAAGTGAACGGAAAAACACAAGAATGAGGTGTTCAAATTTTCTTAGCAATGAATCTGCAAAGTGTCCACCTTTTGTAGAACACATTCCTATCAAACAACTGCATCAATTTGTGAGTCCCCTGACTCCCCAGATGCTTCCTCCAGAACCATCGTCCCTGTAGCACAATTGATGGAGAGCACAAGGTCTCTAGCAATGATGCAAATGAGGATGACTATGAGTTTGCATATCATCACCATCAATAATACAAAGCAGCAACCACTTAAAGGAGCCTTAGAGCAAGTGCTGAAACAGTGTTCGATCTCTGTAGAGCACTTACCATGTAATAGACGAGGCAAAAGAAACTCAGAGACATCAGGTCCAGCAAGATCCTGAAAGCACCTCCCTCTGGGGCCACCACTGTGCATCACTCAAGCTCAAAGGTTCCTGCCACAGATTCAATCTTCTTGAGACTCCTCTTCCTGACCATGAATTTCTTCACTCTTTCTTCCCATTCACACCACCCAGGACAACGTATAAGCATTTCCTCTATCTTGATACTCGGTACTGAGCTCTTACAAATCTACCCAGAGTGCACAGCCAACCAAAAATGTGTATATCAAGCAGGGAGATATCTCAGCAAGCACAGGCAAACTGCTGCCAAGCTTCATGGTCTGACTTCAAGTCTTAGGACACACTTGGTGGAAGGAGAAGGCCAAATGACTCCTGCAAATTGGCCGCTGACCTTCATGTGTGCACAGGTATGCATGAATATACATGTTCACAGAGAGGGGAGAGAGGGCAAATAAATACATGTAATAAAATTCTCTATAATTTATATGACACATGGAGAAAAAGAACATGAACATATGTCTAAAGTGATCTCTCTAGCCCTTAGTCTTTAATTTCTAACCTGGTTGTCTTTAATTTCTAACCTGGTTGGTCATCATAACCTTCTCTACCCACACTGTTACACCTAGAGATACCAAAGTCTAATTTCTACTGAATCTCAAAATCTATATGCATCATGTTGTTCTAGGTTTTTTTAAAAAAAGAATTAAGGTACAGAAAAAATCCGGCGATTTCAAAAACCTGACAGATGGCTTACTATTGATTTATGTGTTTATTAAATTCTATTTTTCAATGTAGCTTATGATTATAACTATGACTGAGAAGGGAAAAGCACTGTAATGATGTTCTCAGATTCTGAGATGGGAATCTGGATGCATCTGTCTCGTGATGGGGCAGCTGACGGCCTTGGCAGTCTGTGTTACTCTGAGCTGGAGGAGGAGACAGCAGCCCGCTGTACCTTATCAATCACTTGCAATTACCATCTACTTTCAAGGCGAATCCTGTTTCCTTGTATGACTTTGTAGTATATGAAGACACCTGTAAGGTGTTAGGCCCCTAGTCCTGTTACAGTGAAGAAAGCTGAGGCATGGAGAGATAGTCACTCAAGCAAAGCCTGAAATGCAATTAGTTGAGCTGGTAGTTAACCTACATCTTCACACTTCACCTTCCATTTCTTCAACTTGACAGATAAATATTTCTGAACAATCTGAAAGCTTTCCTGCTATAAAATACCTGTAAATGTTGGGTAAGACACAATAAACATAGTTTTACAATCTTGGTTGAGCTCAGAGAGAGTATGGGATGTGCCCAGAGGCTATAAAGAAAATGGGGACTAAATGGCAAGCAGGTGTTGATGCAATGGAAGGCCAGGAGAATGTGGGTATGAAAGCCAAGAGTTTGGTTTTAATGGCCAATAATAACTGAGGGTTTGATAACAACCCAGAAGTTGGGTGAAAAGAGAGCTAATAGGCCATGTTTCTCAGTTCATTTTCTGATGCCATAACAGAATACTATACAGACTAATTTTAAGACAGCTGTGATGATTAATCTCAATTGTCACCTTGATAAGATGATCTAGGATAACCTGGGAGCCAGAACTCGAAGGCATGCCTGTAGGGGATAATACTGGTTAGGATAATTGAGGTGGACAGATGCTTCCACTGTGGGCAGTACCATTCCCTAGGCCTAAGGCATACAAGAGAAAGGGAGCCAAGCATGAGCATTCATTCCTCTCTGCATTTTGACCCTGGATTCAATGGGACCAGTCACCTGCCACTGGGGCTTCCCTATCACAAGGGATGGGAGCCTCAAACTGTGAGTCAAAAGAAGCCATGGACTCACTGGTTACTTCCTCACATCAACAGAAAAGTACCTAAGACAATGAGTAAAAGTTTTAGTTCAGAGTTCATTCACAAGCCACAAAGTCAAAGATCCAGGGAGGCATATCCAGTGAGTATCTTCTTCCTGCTTCACACCATGACAGAAGGAGGAAGGGCAAGAATATAGGAGGAAAGCAAAAGATTGAGCCCATAGAATTGAACGGTCTTGCAGAGTCCTTTTGTAGTTGGTATCAAAATGACTGTTCACAAGGGTAGACTAGATCTAAACCACCAAATTAGGCTCTGCCCCTCAACACCCTTTCATTTTATTTAATGTTTGTATTTTTTTGAGCACACGAATTAAAATCATAGTACCATGTAAAATGGAAATGTTCATAGGGCTACTATATACATATTCCAGATGCCATCTCGAGAATGGGCCTTGTATAGACAAAGAGAAAACACTAAGAAAATTCATAGCTGGGATCTAAGTTCCATTTGGCTTTCAAAGATAAAACCCACACTACCACCAAGTCTAAGTGCCCTTGTGATAAGCAGTTAACATGTGTGGCTTCACACCAAAGAGATCTGAAGAACCAGGTGAGAGCAACTAGAAACTCTGCAGGGAAACCCCCTTAACCATCCTGGGAAGGATCCCACAGATACAGTCCACAGAAGGGGAGCTCACAAGTCAAAGCTACCAGATCCCTCACGAGGGAAATCTACCACAAATCCATCTGTAGACACAATACATAAAACCAGATCCTGATACACTTTTGGTATCACCACTATGATTTAAAATAAGTATATAAATAGTTATAAACACACACACACACACACACACACACACACACACACACACACACATATATATATATTTCCAGGAAACAATACAGATTTGAAAGCTTTACACCGACCCACCCAGAGTTTATGGAAATAAAAGCCATATCCTATCAAGTTATAGTGAAGGTCTATCCAACTACCCCAAACAGCTTTTGTGTTGAATTTGGTTTTAAGGGGGAAATGAACAAGGCCATCTAATTCCTAAAATTAGAATTTACCAATATCTCTCTTGTAAAATTAAATACAGGCCTACCCAGATGAAAGCAGGTGGGATCGTTTTCTTCTGGAATTCCCCTAGGGTTTTAGGCATCCACAAGGATTCCTCCTGAGCCACATGTCTCAGCCAGTGTTCCAAAAAGAGAAAGAAATAATAATCTACAAATGTTATGCAATCATTGGCTGTAATCAGAAGGGGGTGGGGAGGCAGGAGGCCATACTGTTTGCCAACCAAAACAGCAACTAGACCAGCAAAATCCAACTCCTTCGTATCTGGCAGTCTCTCTGAATATGAATCAGAAAGGATACAAATATTCCTTGCAGAAAACCAAAGTGGCTGTTGTAAACAAATAATACTCATTCCAATTAATATCAGTGAAAGCCATGGGTGATAACCCAGTCTTGAACTATGAGACAAGGTTCTTCCTAAGTCAACATTAGAGCCAGATCTTTAAATAAGTAAGGGGGGAAAAAACTCCTCTTTCTCCAGCATAAAATGATGCTTGGACTGATGTCAATGGCTTTTCTTGACAGGGGCAGGGTAAGAAAGCAGGAGTGGAATGTGCAGTTGAGGAAGAAGACATTCTGATGGTGGCCCAGACCTGTGTCAAGCCACACCTATTGTTGTTTCATAGATAACTGCATACATTTGTACAAAGCTGGCTCACAGAGATTAGCTAAGATGAGAGGGCACTAATTGTTCAGGGTTTCTATTACAGAGCCAAAAGGTAGCACAGCCTTTTCCATATCCTTCCAACCCCAAAGACTGGCTTTTCAGAAGACTTTGTTCTTACAAATCCACATTTGAGACAAAAAAAGAAATCTTCCTTTTATGGATACGGAGAACTCTCATAATTCAACGTCTCTTTCAATGGGGTCCAATATGAATGCCAAGTGTGTTTTATATTGGTTCATGACAGAGACAGACAGAATCACCTTGCTACCTCCTTCCAATTCTATTTCACACACAAGGACCAAAATACATCATAGCAATCATTACCACCCACCAAGAGGATATCAGCTCCGTTTGGTATACTAACAAAATAAAGTACGGGCTTTGTGATTTTCTAATACCTTCTGATGGCAGTAAGAATACAAACAGCTACTAGATAATAGGAAAAGAAACAGAAGATGGGAGGAGGTGGGCAGTGGAGAAGGGAAAAAAGGAAGATAAGACGGCAAAGAGGAAGGAGAGAAGTCAGGGGGAAGAAAGGATGAGAAGGATGACACAGGGAGAAGAATAAGTGAAGGAGACTGAAGCACAGAGAAAGGAAGACAAAGACAAGGATGTCTGGGATGGCAAGAGTAGGGAGAGTGGTGGGGTGGGTACTACTCAGTGGTCACCCCTCCCACTCTTCCCACCTAACTGATTTTCTCAGCTGGAGTCTAGTCTTTGACCACTCTGGGTAATGACTGTGTCACATGGCTGGCCCATATGAAAGATAGCCCATCATTACGCTGGTTATTAGGTATGTCCACAGGGAACAGAGATGACTGGTACAGAAGTCCAGCACAATGTTAGAGGTGGCACATGTCACCGTGGCAGTATGCATTGAGCATTGTGGGCAATCAGAAAGAAGAGATGGCTCCTGGCCAGGACAGGGAAAGACTGTAAGAGGAAGAATTAAGAAATTCACAAGAGCAGAGTGCAGTGTGGTTGGTGGCCCTGAGGGTGAGGGTAGCCTTCATTTCTTGGAGTTTCAAACAGGTCCCCCTCCATTCCTACCAAAGAAGTCTTTGCACATCACTGTGCCAAGTTTGACCTTGACTTGAGAGGTCTACCTCACCATAGCTTATGTAGGTCTTTGCCAACATCAATCACACATCCGATATGCTGAACGCCCATTGATCTTGCTATTCTCCCATCAGGGCAGGAGGGAAGAACCCATGAACATTGGTTTTCAAGGAGCAAGTGTGTAGAGAAAGAGACAGAGCATTTCATTGGCAGGAGGCCCTAGGCTCCACTTCTGGAGTTTCCTTGAGAGGATATTATCTCATCTCAAAATACTTTGTTCAACCAACTTGATTCATAAAACTTATACTCTATTATCAAGAAATGTTTCTGGGTTGTTAAGCAGGATCTTGCCTTCCTTTTAAGTATGTAGAATTTGTTGAGTCAAGGACAAAGTCCCATCTTTCCCCTTCATAAAGTGATTTGAAACTACCCATCAGTGTCTTGAGTTGAGAAAGTCTCACAGAAGCTACTGGGACTATGAGGCAATATTGGTACAAGGACCCAATGATAGCCACTTTAGGCCTACACAAGACGACCTGAACCATTCATATGTTCCCAGTGTTAAGAGTGTATGCAGGTGTAGTTAAGAATCAACCTTCTGTTCTGCTTATAATAAAATACCTCTGAAATGAAGCAAAATTAATGACTGTTTATCGTTTTAACCAGACCACGATGATGCAGCAGAACGAAGGAATCAATAATATTACATTAACATTTATTACACCTGACATTACAAATCAAGCCCATGGCATGGTTTTATAGCTCCATTCGATTGTAAAAATATATAATCTAAGCAAAGGCAGAATATTTTAGAGTAGAAGAAACCACAGGCTCCAGCCAGACCTGCACCCATTCTACACCCCACCTGAAAGTTATTCTACCCAAGGCTGTAGTTGTTGCTGGGTTTTGTTTTGTTTTGTTTTGTTTTGTTTGTCTGTTTGTTTTTCAAGCATTTTTCTGGATGAAATATAGAGGGAGAGGATTTCTCCCACCCCCACCCCCGAGTATAGTAGGAAAAAAAAAAAGAAGAAACAAACCTTTGAAGACCTAGAGTTTTGAGCCCTGCCCAAAATCTACCACTTAAGAAAACAATCTCACACCAAGTCCAAGAAATCAAACAAGGAGGTGCTTTGTATTACAAATCAGAAGCATGTCCACAATACACAGGAGCAAAGTTGGAAGGAAGGCAACCTTCCAAGTTAAGCAGGCAGAGAGATCCCTCGATGTCTGTTAGAGAGATCCCAGGGAACCACTGAAGACCAAAGACTTGAGTGTTTTCCCACAACCCTGACACCACAGTCCAAACGTGGGCTCTTGCCTTCTTCCTCTAACCCACACTTCATCCCCACCCAACTCATCCAAGCATTTCTTATTATACTTTGGGAACTTCTAAAACTTAGTTTTCCTTTAAAAAAAAAAAATGCGTTACAAAATCACATTACATAAAATCCAACAATGGTTCATTGCAATTTGACCCAAAACAGAAGTTGAGAAACTGCAGGTTGGCAAGGCGTTGCATTAACAACCAGTGCCCTTTAATAGTGAAAAATATTGTGAGCCAGGGCTGTATTTAAGATGACAGACAGCCTTTCCTTAGGATGTGGAGCAGACTTGCAAGAGAGCTGTGGTACTGAATTCTTAAGCCATGAGTGTTCAGAGTCCAAAGGGTGTTTCATAACATAGGCGCATGCATAGCGGTGTGAGCAAGGTAGGAGAAGCAACCTCCATGGCGTATTATTACCAGTTAATTATGATATGAATAGGCCTTCTTCATCAGGTTTATCCAATGCTCTGATGTTTGGTGCCTGCCTAGAGGCGGGGAGATATTTAGGCCCTGGGTCTGAGCAAGCAATCTACAAGTAGCATCTTCTGCAAGTGGAACTTTCCACCTTTCAGAAGTCCCCCATAAATCCTAAATGCTGAGATACTCCACTTAAAAAAAAAATCACCTCCAGGATGGAGAATCTCCTACCTACGTCACTGAGTAACTAACGGCTAATACAGCAATACAGAATATGACTCACAAATATCATAGCGGGCAGAAGCAGCCATGAACCTAAAAGAACATGTGATTTTAATTATACACAGTTCCAAGGCAGGCAGTAACTTCTGTACTCAGAGGTGAGAGAGGAGGCAAGGAGGCATAGTAACTTCCAGATGGTACAAAGGGCTCCTAGGGTCCTAGCATCTTGTCTGAGCAAGGCACAGGCTGTATCTGCAAGTATTTCCTGTACTCGGTAGTCATATGACTAGGGTGTGTTGCTTTAAGCTAATTGCACCCAGTACATTCATGTGTGGTAGGAATTTTTTTTTTTTTTTTACTTAACACAAGAATAACTTTACAAGATGTAGAATGTAAAGAAAATATTAACAAGAAAAAAAAAACCCTTCATCTGCCTGGATTTGCAGACTAATTATAGAGATCATTCTCCATGGTCACAGACTCATTTCCACTTCATATCAGAAATCGTTTCCCATCATTAAATCGCCCTCCACCACATCTTCCCAACTGCTGTATTACAACCCATAACAAACTGCATGACAAGTTATTTAGCCAAGAGTGCTTTGCTAGACATTCAGTTTGTAGTGAGTCATTAAGGCCAACACTGTAAACAACCACAGAGATCTTTAACCACATCAAAATGACTATTTTCTCAAGATAAATTCCCTAGAGGATGTCTGGCTCAAAGGATATGTAAATAATTAACTACCAGGAAGAGTCCTGCTAATTTGCATTTCCGACAGCTATGTTTGCGAGTTCCTATTCAAAGAAGATTAATTTTTGAAGAAAACATTACAGTAACAGATAATTTAAGTGATATTGCATCCAATGCTGGATTGCCCCCATACAGAGCAGTTATTAAACTGACCTCTGAATATAAACAAGTTAACTATAAAATTTACCACAAAACTGAAAAGCCCAGGGCTGTAGAGATGGCTCAATGGTCCAGAGTATTTGCTGTTCTCCCAGAAGACCTGGGTTTCATTCCTAGCACCCACAGGGCAGCTCATAACTGTCTTCAGTCCCAAAGGATCAAGTACTCTCTTCTGACCTCTGTGGATATCATGCACGCAAATGGTACACATACATATATATGTGCATATAAAATCTTTACGAGCTGGAGGGATGGCTTAAAGGTTTGGAGCAATTATTGCTCTTGCTAAGGACTTGGATTTAGAACAAACAGTCCAAAAATACATTAAAAATAAATCAAATCTTAAAAGCAAACAAACAAAATACCCTGGAAAGTTCAGCTACCTGCAATACAGTTCTCAGCCTCAAGAATGAGCTCAGGTCCTGACCACTATCCTTAAACTATCAGAACAGTGCCCAAGGGAGGCTGTGCACAGACAGAAGACGGTCACACTTCCCTTTTGGGAGATGTTTGAAAGCTGTCTTGAGTCTTTCCTTGGAACTGCCACATTCTGAGTCTGCACTCATCCCAGCCCCAGGGGACCCGTGTGTTTCACAGAGCACAGAATTTGGAGTTGGCCTAAACAAGATGGGGAGAGAGAGAGCCCTCTCTACTACCTGAGGATCAAAGCAAGTTACTTTTTCAGTTTATGAAACTCCTATATATTTTGGGCTGCAGAGCGCCAAGGATAATTTATTCAAAGCAGAAAATGTTCTTTAAAATCACACTAATGGGAAACAGATTATTCTCTAGATCAGGGCTTCTTAAACTTTTCCCACTCATGACCCTTTTAACCTGAGAAAATGCTGCATAACCCCAGGCACATAGATAAACTATTTACTAATAATGAATCACAAAGAAATTTATGTTCAAACAGTAGACATAAATGACTTTACCATTTGTTAGAGGTGAAAGGATTTTTTCCAAATAATGAGATAGATATGCTTGCTAATTTTACATAAAGAGTGAAATGTTGGTTGAATATTTGATGCCATGGTACTTAGAGAATCTTCAACCATTCTCAAAGCTGGCCAATATCCTATTTTCTATCCATAAATGCTGAGAATGTATCATCACATGAATGTATGTTACAAAATGGTAGAAACACAGAAGGGCATTTCAGTAATGACTGAAAATTCTGACCAAATTCCAAGCCAAAATCATTTAATGATTATTGATTTTTTAAAAAAAGTCAAGCCAGCTGCTCAAATTCAAACATTGTAAACACAATCAAAAGTACATATACTTTGATGCATGCTGAAATGACAAGAGGTAAACATCAAACGTCTTCTTTGTTTCCTATAATTAAACCACTGTGTTTATTTCAGTGCAGAAAACTCTGTACATGCAGTAAAAAGCTGCACAGTCATAACTAGACTATAGTCTCAAATGTGAGCCAAGCTGTTCCAGGCCCTGTCCCTTGGCTGTATGGAGTGGCTGCATGCCCAGTCCAGAACTAAGCCTGCAGTACAGTTGAGTAATAAGGCACAGGTGAGTGTTGTTAGGGACACTTGCAATTCATTACACATTTGACTTTTAACTAAGCCCGGTAGACACATCTTCCAAAACCTCTTTACAAGCTTTCTGCGACCCTCCCACATCCAAGTACAAGTCTCCACGGAGGACTGTGACGCACGGCTTAAGGCTGTACTCTAAGAGACTAATCAGATACGCTACATACATTTGTGAAAACACCAAGGTGAAAAATTAATTACTATAAGAAGCTGTGCTCTGGGTCATCACCAATCAATCCCAAAATGCTAAAAGTGTACGATTTGCAATGCAGTGAGTGAGAGCGACCAGAAAAGCAATCGTTCGCCCGTGAGCGTAGTCCATTCCACATCTGCGCTTTTCCCCATCTTCCTTCATAGGCTGCACAAAACTATTCGCATCCAGATGCTGCCTTTTTAGCCACAAGGGTGGTAAACATTGAGTGTTTGAGAATGCTAACTCCCACAACTAACGTCGTAGTATATCTCAGGAACGATAAAATTGGTGCTTTGATGCTGATCTTGTATTAAGCTTTGCGATGGATGACAGAGGCTGTTTGTCACACTAAACCCCAGTAGTTCCCAACCTTCCTAATGCTGTGGCCCTTTACTACAGTTCCTCAGATTGTGGTGACCCCAAACCAAAAAATGATTTTTGTTGCTACTTCATAACTGCAATTTTGCTACTGTTATGAATTGTAATCTGTGTTTTCAGATGGTCTTAGGCAAATTCTGTGAAAGGGTCATTGGACACCTCCCCCAAGGGGTCTGAGACCCACAGGCTGAGAACCACTGCACTAGACTGTCAAGAAAAACGCAGCAAGCAAACTTTAACATCATGGCATAGGATACCTGAACATACATTTCTCCCTTATCATTGCTCTAGACAGAGACAAAAGGAGGGGTTTGCTATTTCAAAAAACAAAAACAGAAAATCTAGAACCCATTCTGAGATCCAGAATAACAATGATATTTTAATATTTAAATATTTTCTTCCACAGTGTTTAGTGGTCAGCACTGCCACCAACCTCAGGTGTCAGAAAAGAAGCTATTTTCCCTCAGAAAGTAAAAATGCCAACTTTGAGTCAACCCTATACACATCTTACTACTGAGTTTTCATAAACGTAAACAATGGAAAATACAGGCAACACAAACACAGGAAACCACACCATACTCTTAATATGGACAGTTGCTTAGAACATTGGCTCCACACCCTAAAAATAATATGATGGAGGTGTGGTATTTAAATATGACTTCAACTCTGTCACCCACTGAGCAGGGATTATCAACCTTAGCACTACTGATATCTGGGGGCTAGCTCAGGCCCAGTTGTGGGAAGTCATCCAGTACCTTGTGCCACATGTAGCAGCCTCCACTAGCATGTGCCCATGACATGTCAGTAATTATTCCAACTGTCCAAATGTGGACAAATGTTCCCAGTGAGCAGAGTGGACCTGTATTGTAGGAATCAGAATTGTGAAGCTGAAGAAGCATCCAGTCCAAGAAGATATTGGTCCAGATTCAGCAATTGGCTCACTGGACATCCTGGTCATCTAGGCTCATTTGATATGTTTGTCTTCCGCTTGGGTGTAGATCCAGCATGCTACCTGGGTATCAACCATCAGGGAATGAGGGAAACAGAGGAGGATGGGGGAGAGGATGGCTCATAAAGCATCTGCAGCAGAGACCTCAGCAGCTTACCCGGGAGCCTTGCAACCAGGACAGTCCCACTAAGTTGTCCCAAAGAGGGCTAGGAAGATCAGGCCTTCCTGTACCCACACCAGGTGGAGGCTTTTCTGAAGAAAAAGAGAGAGAGAGAGAGAGAGAGAGAGAGAGAGAGAGAGAGAGAGAGAGAGAGAGAGAGAACCTTACTGCACAGGGCACACCACCCAGAGGCTGAAGCAGTAGGGAACAATCTAGACCAGGAGCTTTTATCAGTAGAACATACAGAACAGGAAGGAACAAGATTAGCTCAGATATGAAGTGCTTCCGAAGGTAACTGTCCACATGGGTATGCTCTGCAGCTCTAGGAAGGCTGTCAGGGAACTGGTTTCAGTAAAAACCTAAAATCTGAAACTGTCTTATGGATGAATAAGAACAACAATCAGAAAGGGGACTTTCCTAGAAAAAGCCAATAGACACTTACAAAGCTAAAAGACCTTGAAATCATTATGGCTTTAGCGTGTGGGATAACTGTAAGTCTCTATTAGCAAGATACTTCAGTGGTAAATTTTTCTTGTCTTGATTCAATGATCGAAAACATTTATAAAATGTTCTGTGTAGGGGATGGGAGAAATAGCTCAGCACAGCTGTCCTTGCAGAGGATCTGGGTTCAGTTCCACTTGGAACCCACATGGCCACTCCCACCTGTCTATGACACCAGTTCCAGGTGATCAGATGCCCTCTTCTGACCTGGTGTGGACACCAGGTGCTCATGTGATTCACATGCATGTAGGCAGGCAAACACTCTACACATAAAAACAGAATGAATCGATCTTTTAAAAAGCATTTAAAAATATTCCATGCATGTATGTGATGTCTGTATACATCTGTGTGCGAGATCTGAGGTCAATGGCATATCTCTTCTTCCATCACAAAAGCAAAAATGTTGCTTTTGAAACAGGGTATCTTGCTGAATCTAGAGCTCAAATATTGGTAAGGCTGGCTGGCCAGCAGGCCACAGAGATCCTCCTGTTTCTGCTTCCCAAGTGCTGGTATTACAATAAGGCCCCACAACACCTTACAGGGGTCCTGGAGATCTGAACTCAGATCTTCTGAGTAAGTACTTTATTGACTAAGCTATTTATCTAGACCCCAAAGCATTCATAAAAACTTTTTGAAAAGCTGCTATGCATGTGTTTATGTGTGTATATGTGTGTGTAAAATTTGTGCAATATTCAAAAGAATGAAGAATACAGTTTTCATGTAGAATATTCTACTAGCTACAGATGCTAAGTCATTAAAGTGTGGGGTATGGCTGAGTTCCTTACATCTAATAAACACACAGGTAAAACGTATGCAGATAACTCATAAACCACATGTTGAGTCTCTAGTTTGTACATCATCCAGGTCAGATGGTTAGTAAGTTCAGATGGAGAAAAACAAAATTAAACATCCAAGAAAGAAAAATAGAAATGTAAAGGAAATTTTGCACTGAGGGTCCCATCATTTAAGCTGTGGTCTTAGCCCAAAGCAAACCCTAAAAAACCCTTTCAAGGCTGAGGAGATGGGTCAGCGGTTGAGAGAGCTTGCTGCACTTCCAAAGGCCTGAGTTCAGTTCCTAGAGCCCACGTTTCACAGCTCAATGGGTAAGTGCTTGTCATGCAAGTGCTAGGATCTGAGTTCAAATCCCCAGAACCCATGTAAAGCTAAGTACAGTGGTGCACATCTGCAATCCCAGTGCTCCTTTGGTTTGAAGGGGTGATAGGAGAATCTGTGGAAGCTGTGGGCCAGCTATCCTGGTATATGCAATGATGAACAGCAGAAGAGAGACACCCCTTTACCCACCCCGAAACAAGGTAGAAGGTGAGGTTGTCCTCTGACCACATATATACAGAAAAAAAGACTAGAAAACATTCATCAAATCAAAGATACTGCCTTCAGTATATAAACACGATGCCCTGGACCTAAGACAACTTGAGGTAGGTACCACTGGTTGGCAGGCATTAAACAGCTACATGGACTCTGGATATATTATTTACAACATAAATACCACAAAACAAGCACTGAATCACATTAGTCTGAGTGAAAACGAGCCAGCCCTTAACCACAACATTTTCCATAAAATGAACAACCATCCACTTCAAATGTCAGAGCCCAGCCTTTCAGTGAAAACAACTCATGACAGATCATGTTCCTGAGCTGGTTCCTGGGGGATGTAACCAAGGGGTAACAGTTGATTTCAACCAATGAATCAACACAGTTAAAGCCCAAAGTGGTGGAATTTCACTTGACCATTTTATTCTAGATCCCTGGCACCATCTGAGGACGTTATCTCTTTTTAAAAGAGCCCTGAAGATGGGTTACAAATGAATACGTCGGGTCATAATTTTATCATTGTTATCCAGAGTGGATGTGTCAGAAAGTTATGAGATGAGAAAGATGAGTCACCTGTGGGGCTGGTTCGCTGTTATGCACAGAGGCAGCACTTGAAGCAATGAGTGATGCCATCAACACTATTTCTTAAAGCAATCTCTACTGTCTTTTAATGATTTTTTTTCATGCAATAACCTTTCTTCAAAGAGCCTCATACCTACATGATTTAAACACCTGGCAACGTTTTTCTTGATTAATAAAATAAATCGCTAAAAGTGCATGTATTGGTTTGTTTTTCTTTTAGTCACACAACCTATTTTTAAAAACTGATCTAAAACTTAAGATGGTAAATTATTTTAAAATAGCGGAACAAGAAAAATATTTACAAGGAAAACAAGGGAAAAATCACAGATGTGGGACTAGTGGCTTTGATTATAATTTTTAGTGATGTTATTTCCTGAACTATCTAGACTAATAACAGGGAGATTCACATTAAGTGAAAAGTTCTTATACATTTTGCCCCAATTGTATATTATTTTTTAAAAGCTAGCATCATCTTTGTCCCAATAAGATGAAATAAAAGATTTGTTAAATTTTATTTTCCATAAAAAGCAAATTCTATTCCTCTATATCTGTGTCAGTTCCTCAATCCATATATTTCTTATAATATGAATCCTATGTAATTAAGGATCAATAATATGTATAATCAAAGGAACTGGGTTATAATTGATAATTTTCTATGCCTTTTCTACATCATTAATTAATACTATTTAAATGTTTGAGAATGGGTTATGTAGTAGATGGCAATATTTTAGGGGCTGGAAATATGAGTCCACAGTTAAGAGCACTGGCTGCTTTCACAGAGGATCTGGGTTCAATTCCTAGCACCCACATGGCAGGTCACAAACATGCACAACAATAGTTCCAGAGGATCCGACACCCCCTTCTGGCCTCCATGGATACCAAGCACACACATGGTGCACAGGCATACATGCAGACAAAATGCCCACATACATAAAATAATTTTTATTTTATTTTTTTTGGTTTTTCGAGACAGGGTTTCTCTGTGTAGTTCTGGCTGTCCTGGAACTCACTCTGTAGACCAGGCTGGCCTCGAACTCAGAAATCCGCCTGTCTCTGCCTCCCGAGTGCTGGGATTAAAGGCGTGCGCCACCACTGCCCGGCTATAAAATAATTTTTAAAACGTACTTTTGAGATTACAACATTTCTCTCCCTTCTCTTTCCTCCCTCCAAGTCCTCCCATTTACCCCTCCCTACTCTCCTTCAAATTCATGGGCTATTTTTTCCACTAATTGGTATTGCATATATGTATGTATGTATGTATGTATGTATGTATGTATGTATGCATGCATATATAGAAATATACATGTGTGCTCCTAACTATGCCCTGTTCACTCCATATAATCTATCCTGTATGTATGTTTTCAGGGCTGACCATTTGGCACTGAACAACCATTGGTGTGCTCCTCCTCACTCCCAGCTTTCCTTGGTTGCCTGTACTTCTTTGTGTAGGGCTGAGGCCTCGGGGTTTTTCCCCCATCTAGTTTGGCTTTATTAGCGACAGTTTCCTGAGTCCAGACATCTCAGGAACAAGTTCCATCTTGCTCCCAGGCCCCAGGCCCCAGGACCAACTCCTATCCTGCTTCTTCAGGTGTTTTATGTTTGTCTGCTAACCAGTAAAGGACAAAGAGGGAAGAGGCTGTTATCCTGTTATCTAAACTAAGGTATACAAGTTATCAATGTGCTGCCTGTCTGACTTAATTGACTACATGCAGCTTGCCCACTCCTTTGTCCCTTATCACTCTAGATTCCAGATCAGAGCCCAGGAGGGGACTTGACTGCAAAAGCTGACTCAAGGACCCTGAAACCAGGTAAACCCAGATAAGGCCCAGTTACCAAAGTTTAATCCTTTGTGTCAAAATATGATTGGTCAATGCAACAGCCCACCCCACTCCTCCCCGCTTTGTGTTCCCATCCTTTAAAAGTGTTGTATAATCTCCCTTCAGGAACGTGGCACAGATCTTAAGCTTGGCATCTCCCTGCACACCGGGAAAAATAAGGCTTCCATTTTTAAGCTTCTGTCTCTGAAGTGAGTTTTCTCACCATCCACTCTGAACCCAACAGAAAGTCTTCTGGTGTTCGGCTCACATTTGGATGGTCGTGTTGGTCAGACTTTAAGGGCGTAGCTTCTGGTGTTATTAGGAAACACACTCTCATACCGAATGCCCTGAGCCCTGGCTCTTACTGTCTTCCTGCCTCCTTTGCTGCAATGGTGCCGGAGTCTTAGGTGGTGGAGTTGTTTTTCGGATATATCTGTTGCGACTGAGCTCCACAGCTCTGCATTTTGATTGGCTGAAGTTTGCTGTAGTGGTCTCCATTGGTTGCAAAGAGGATTTTCCCTGGTGAGGAGTAAAGGCTATACTTACCTGTCAGTCTAAGGACAGTGCGTATACAATGTTGTCAAGGATTATGCTGGTTTAGTAAATTAGTAAACTTTATTTTTATTACTTTGAAGCATGTGTATATGCATATGTAAGCGTGGGACACTCAGGAGCCAGACGGTGGTGGGTGGATACCTTGGAGCTGGAGTTCCAGGAGACTGAGAGTCACTCAATACGGTGCTGGAAACCAAACTCTGATCCTCTGCAAGCACATCACCAACTCTTAACCACCAAGCCACTGCTCCAGCTTCTAGATGGCAATATCTTGAATTCTCTTCCAAACGCTTATGCTAGTTTTACTTTGGTTTTTAAAGATATTTTACTAAAATCTTACTATATTTTTTACTGGAAATCCATCACCATACTTTTAAGTACACAGAATATCCAAATAAGCAGAATGCCTTATTCCAGACCATTCTGCATAAATGGGAGTTTATTGTGTGTCTCCATTGTACCTGAGTCTGTGTTGCATGAGGAAGCTTTCCATACAGTCATACATGGCATGTTGAGTCTACATGCCCTTGCAATCCATAATCATCTTCACAGCACATGGCTTCAGTATAGACAACTGAACGAGTCCTTTAATTCCACAAGAGGCCTTGAGGAAGGGTTTTTTTTTTCCATTAGTTGTCATTGCATGCATGTATGTATAGAAATATACATATGTATTCCTAAATATAACCTGTTTAGTCTGTATAATGTAACTTGTATGTATGCTTTCAGGGCTGATCTAAGAGTCCCAAAGATATGATACAGTGTCATGCTATCATTGAAGCATAAAGTCATGAAAAAATGGCCTTAAACCTTCTTCACTGCTCTTCTCTTGGTACACAAAATGAGGTGTGACACAGACCATGAAAGATCCTGATATAAAGCTCCTGTAGGTGGATGTACATCTGTGCTTTCTACAGTAGGTTAAGTACCCAGCGGTCACACTCCACTGTTACCGAGTCTTTCCTACTTCATTACTAAGACAGTAGTTGAAACAAAAGCTTTACCAGAGTCTATTGATTTTACCTGCCATAACACAATACTATCATCTTCTACTTCTTCATTCATTTGTTCATTCATTCCACACCACTCACTGTACATCCATCACATACCAAGTACTATGTTTTGAGTCTTTCCCATGGGCTACTCAGACTACAGTCCAGTCTATGATCTTGTAACTAGCTTGTTTAACAACCAAGGTGTCAACTGTATGACATGGCCTTCCTATAAGTAGCACAGCTGCTAATGAATGGGATACAGACTCACTGTTGGAACTTGATGGGATCTTAGATGGTGTGGTAGTTTGAGTGGAAATGCCCCCCGCCCATAGTCTCATAGCGAGTGACAATACTGGAGGTGCGGCCTTGTTGGCATAGACGTGAGTTTGTTGGAGGACGTATGTCACAGAGGCTGGGGCTTTGGGGTTTCAGAAGCTCAAGCTAGGCCCAGTGCCACTCTTTCTTCCTGCTTCCTGCTGGATGTAGAACTCTCAGTTGCCTCTCCAGAATCATGTCACCCTGCATGTCCCCATGCTTCCTGCCATGACGATAATGGACTAAATCTCTGAACTGTAAGCCAGCTCCAATTAAATGTTTGCCTTTATAAGAGTTGCCATGGTAATGGTATCTCTTCACAGCAACAGAAACCCTAAGACAGATGATCTGCAAACAGACAAAGAGGGCTAAGCCATCTATGTGCGAGCTTCTATTTCTTCCACAATTCCTTTTCAACAGATCTCATTACAAAATAAAGAACAACATGGTCTGGAGTTAGCACATCTTTAGACTCTCTAATAATTTGATAACCTTTATCTTTTAAGAGGCACACTTTCGGACTCAGATTTAGAATAGTGAGCCTATCTAATTAAAACTTAGATCTTGTTTTCATTTCATTTTATTTTGAGTCTTACCTTTTTAACCTAAGTGGAACTTCTGTGAAATGTCTATATAGAAGGAGAGTATGGTGATTCTTTTATAAATTATTTATATACAAAAGTCTGTATTCAAAACTGTGAAGCATATGGCCCCTGACACTGGGTGACATGGGGAAAGTATGGAGGGTTGCTGGCCTTCTCCAGCAGTCTATGTCTAGGGCAGCTCGCCTGACTCTGGAGATGTCACTAGCCCTACAGGTTCATCGTCCTTGAAGAACAGAGTTGATAACAGTACAGCATAGTTCTATACCCAGCCCCCTGAGGACAATGACATCTCACAAAGCAAGGACCTCACTACCACCCAGATGGCAGGCTCACTCAGAAGGTTGGAAGGACATGCCTGATTTTTTTTCCAAGCTCCTCAGGCCTCTGCTTCCCAGCACACTCTTCTAGTCATGCCAAGAACATGCTTGGGAGTGGAGAGTCAGTAAATGAGGTCATCCTGTGGCCTCTGCCAGCACTAAGACTCACAACTCTGACTTTGTACATAAATGTAGCAAAGACATCAAGGGCTTTTCCAGTGAGATGAAAATATGCCCATGATCTTTCCCAAAAAGGAGGAATTATTTAAAGTATAATGGACCTGCTTTTGTTGAAGAAAGGCTTATACGGGCAGAGCTCCAGGAGAAAAATATTTCTGTAAATCTGGTTATGATATGAGCTCTGTTAGACAATGGAAAAAGAATGTATACAAATCAGGAAAAAGGCTGTTACCTGGTTGTAGAATTATATTGCTGTGTACACGTGTATGTACATATATGCATGTATTTTATGTGTGTATATAAATATAGCAAAATGTAATCACACCTCATTGATTCATAACTCAGTGTCTGGAGACCTCTTAGGTCTGGAATAAAAACTTGAGAATCACCACATAAGCAAGCAGCCAAGAAAAACACCACACACTTTCCACACGAGAACACTCACCTTTCAAGAATTCTGCTCACAGCAGTTCACAGAGACAGCTAACAAGAGATGGGGTGGGGGTGGGGAATTACTACACACCAGGCTAACTAGGGTTAAGAAGTTCCCTCTTGTAGGGCCGAGGACCTTTAGTGTATTAATGCATATTGCACATCCTCCAAGGAATTTGGCTGACCAAAGGTCTTCTTTTATTTCAAAGCCATATCAGTATTCTCCAGTGATATAAAATTTTAAAAAGAAAATTGAATAAGCTGGTACTTCCATAGCCATCTTCATCTTTGAATTACCCAACTCTCTCGCATGTGGGGCATCTCACTTTGCCCTGGTGACACTTTAAAGTGTGCGCTGACTGAGAACTACAGAATTCTAACACCCTTGAGAGGTGGGAGGAGCCAGAGCAGAAAGGGGCCAGCATCTACCTCTTCCTTCACTTGTTCCTAAAGGAATCAGCTCACCACGGTCTCCCAATCCTCAGTCTGATCTCCTCCCCAGAGACGGAGACTTCCTGAAGAATATCTAGTAAAGAGCCTAGAAGATGAAGTAAGATTAAAAAGGGAGTTCCTTGAAAATAGCCCCAAATTCTGGAATTAGTCAGCAAGAGAGCTGTGATGAGATTCCATAGTACAAATGCTTGCCTGCAAGCCTTTATCTCGTTTCCTAGACAAAATGATGAGGTCCTGAAATTCAGACTTGTAATAGTGTCTAACGTGCTGATCTAATGAAAGTCTAGGCTTGTTTCCAAAATAATGAAGAGGTTCCCATTTCTGTAGCACTTTCTGGTTAAAAACAAACAAGAAAAAAAATAAATCAAAACTAACCAACCAAACAAACAAAACAGCAACAAAACCCTCCACAAAGAACATTCTATGTAAAGCAAAATCTCAGTGGTTCAGAAGAATGAGGGAGAAGTCCCCATTGGTGTCTAGAGGATCAGAAGCTTAGCACTCTCCTGGGAGAGCTGGGTGGAGAGAGAAGGCAGAGAGCTGATGAGATGGCTGGATCATTAAGAACCTCTGCTGCTCCTGCACAGGATAAGGATTCAGCTCCCAGCACCCACATGGCCGCTCACACCTATCTGTAACTCCAGCTCCTGGGGATTCAATGCCTTTTTCTGACTTTCACAGGGACCAAGTGCTCACATAGGAAAACACTCACACACATAAAATATTTTTTAATTAAGTTCTTATTTTAAAAACATAGAATTAGGAACCAAAGCTCTGCAGTCCAGAAGCCCCTGGTGGAAGCGAAGCCAGGCCTCTGTTCTTTCCAAACTGGAAATGAGATGGAAGGCCAAGTCACCATTGCAAATGTTGTGTTATTTTTACTTTTGGTATTTTAATTTTGTTGCTATGTCAATACAAAGGAAGTCAGTTAAAAATATTTATACCACATTTTGGAAAAACGAACCTTTTGTTCATCTGGCTTCGCCTCTGACTTGGTATTATCTGAGAAACACTGAAAGTTACATAATTCAATTAAATTTTATTTATTAGTGCTGTCCATAGCAAAGCAAAAAAAAAAAATCTTCTACTGATCTTTTCTTTTTTTAAAAAAATAAACAAATCCAGTTGTCTTAGTTAGGGTTTTACTGCTGTGAAGAGATACCATAACCAAGGCAACTCTTATAAAGCCAATATTTAATTGGAGCTGGCTTATGGGTTCAGAGGTTCAGTCCATTATTATCAACACAGGAGCATGGCAGCAACCAGGCAGGCATGGTGCAGGAGTTGCAGAGAGTCCCACATTTTCATCTGAAGGACACTAAGAGAAGACTGGATTCTAGGCAACTAGGATGAGGGTTTTAAAGCCCAAGCTCACAGTGGAACTCCTACTCCAACAAGGCCACACCCTGGGCTAGGCATACTCAAACCACCACACCAGCTGATGTAGAGAGAGTATCTTATGTATTGTATGGATGCATCACCTGTCAATTAAAAAGCCTATGGCCTATGGCTTACGCAGGAAATAGAAGGTGAGGCATCCATTGGGCAGAAAGGATTCTGGGATAGAACTGGGCACAGGAAGAGTCACCCAGAAAGATGTAAGGAGACAGATGCATGGTACCTAAGCACAGGTAACCAGCCATGTGGCCAAATGTAGGTTAAAGTAAATGTAGGTTCTGTTCTAGACGACCAGTGGAGGTGGCTACACTGCTTTCAATACAGCCTTGAGAGCCTGCTGTCCTTCTTTGACAAGCAGCTCCACAGCGTTGTGTTGTTGGCCAAGAAGAAGCAGTTAATGGAACCCAGGAGCTCTACTTCTACCTCCGAGAACAAGATTGATACTCAAAGATCCCAGGCAGAAAACACCCAAGCTACAGCATACCCAAGATCCGAGTTGGTAAAGGCAAGCCAGAACAGGTGTGGGAGGAGAAAGAGTGGGCCATGCTAGCCTGGATAAACCCAGAGAATCACCGCTGCATCAGATCAGCCCAAGTCTATAAACCACATCCTGGCCTGATCACGAGGCATAGTCAGATAAACATAAACAGCACCTTCATCTCAGAAGAAAGGCTCCATAAAGTGATGCTATGCCATTAGAGACAAAGGCCATAAACTGGCTAATAACTGGCTTCCTTTCTAGAAAACGCCATTACCCTGAACTCTCCATTCTCTAGTCCTCCAGGCAACCAAGGTTTTATGAAACTTTTGATTGATGGGAGGCAGTTGGGTTTTTTTAACCCTCTTTTCAAATTATCTAACTCCAATTGCTGTATTTTATTAAACTTTTTAAGTTTTGCTTCAAGATTAATCATGTGCAGAAAAAAAAATATGTGGTTCCACGCAACCCTGGTGGTCACAGTAAAAAGGTGTTACCTCCAATCCCCTAAACTCTGTTACAACACTGACCCCATTCTCACCCTCAAAATTCCACCTCAAACACTTCTACGGAGGAGGGCTCAACGTGTTGGAAAATATAAGCTAATGGCTTAAAAAAAAAAAAGTTAGAAGGACGTTGAGCCAGACTCAGGGCAAGGGTGAGGGTAAGACTTGCCTTTTTCATTTGTTTCCTTCAGATGAGGAAAATGTACCCTGTCAATTCAGTCAAAATCAACAAGAACACTTTTCTGAATGTCACACTTAGCACAAAGACAAGGCTTCAGCCCAGAGTTCTGACTTAAAATCAACAAGAGTGAAATGGTCATCTCCTCCTGGAATATATTTTTATTAAATGCATATTTTGTCCAATACAGGCAATTCAGACAGTATTAGAATAGATGTCACTGGAGGAAGGGACACAAATCCATAGTCACAGCACTCAGGAGCCTGAGGCAAGAAGACTCATAGTTCAAGGCCAGACTGGAGTACCTGAGTATTTGCCTCAAAATACCATGTGAATAAACAAACAAACAAACAAATATTACTCCCATAGTCAAAATTCTTTTATAATTAGACATTAAACCTCCTCTCTCCTAGAACTGACAATGGATTAAGCAAAAGTTTAGTTTTTCAAGTAACACTGCCAGGGCTCAAACCCCACATCTTCATTTATTCAGCAAATTCTTTTAACAGCCCTAAGCCTCAGCTTGTCCATCAGTAAGACTGGAGTTCTAGTAACTCACAAGACTTAATAATCGACAGTCATTAAAGTATCAACCTTTTGGCATGAAATAGGCATCCAATGAGTATTTTACATACAAGAGTTCATCCATGTCGTTCACATGCAGTACAATGCTACCTCAATCCTTTCACTACTACATTTCCCAAGTACCAATATGGCTCCAGCCTCCATGACGAACAAAAAAAAGATGTGAGGGAACATAGGCCCTCATGACACCTGAACTAAGAACAACTATACTATACTTGCTATCAATCAGTAGAACTAAAACAGGAAACACTGTATAAAATAATATCCATTAGGGTTGGCAAAACCAAGTAAAGTTTTGTCAGAGACAATAGAGATGATTTTTCTCACTATGACAATGAACAGATAATAAAATGTCATTTATAGTCCCTCCTGCCTCCAGAGCACAGCAAACTGAAGGACTTCCGTTTGCTGAATGAAGAGATGGGTGCAATGTTGTCAAGAAAGGAGTAGTTCAGAGAGGGCGGAGCCACTCCAAGAGCCTAACACCTTAGAGATAGCAAGTAGTACAATATAGCTCTTAGGGAAGAGTATCTCAGAACCCTGATGTACCAAAAGAGTGACAATGGTGCAAAATCAGAAGGAGAATAGGTGATGGGAGAGAGGTGAGGGGAAAGATGTGGGGAGAAGAGGTGGGGGGGAAGAGAAGTGAGGGAAAGAGGTGATGGAGAGAGATGAAGGAGAGGTGAGGGGGGAGAGGTGGAGAAAGAGGTGAGGGGGAGAGGCGGGCGAGGAAAGGTGACCTAAGACAGGTGAGGAGGAGGGGTGAGGGGGAGAAGTGAGGGGAGAGGTGGGGGGAAGAGGGGAGGAGGGAGAAAGGAGGAAGGATGAGGGAGAGGGGAGCAGAGGGGGAGGAGGAGAGGGGAAGGAGACCCACCTCCTAAGACTCATGTGAAGTACAGACAAAGTAGGATATGTCTCCCTATGTGGCCAAGCTGGTCAGAGTCTCTGGTAACCAGACAAGTTCTACCATGCAAATCTCTCTAAACACACCAGAGAATCCATGGTCTCCCCTTAAAGTAGTCCAGTGTTCCAGTCAGACAGAATGATGGCCTTCAGGCTTTTGCGTTTCCACAGCCGATGCAATCTGAAAAGCTGTAAACCTTAGCAATTTCACGTGGACTTTCAGAATTTTTCATAATGCTTAAATGATGAAGGGATGCCATTTTGTGCATAATAATATATCAGCACTAAAAATAATATATGTATTCATATGAATGTGTGTGTGTGTGTGTGTGTCCTATAGAACACATACAGGAATGCCAGTGATATGATCTCCATAAAAATTTTCTTATCCATGGGGCTATAGAAGGCTAAGTGACTGAGAGAATATTCTGCTTTTGCAGAACCTGGTTTTCCCAATGCCTATGTCAGGGGGCTCACAGCTGCCTGTAACTCCAGTTCCAGGGGATCCAACACGTCTGAGCCTCCACACGCACCAGCACTCACATGCACATACAGATACCCACATACATATAATTAAAAATAAAAGCAAAATCTTAAAAATGTAGCTCATGCAAAGTTAGTCAACTATAACAAAGATACTTTTCAAAGATACCTATATGTGCAGATATTATATATACAGCCTCATTTAAGCTGAAGTTTGAGGAGACTCTGCTGGCACACATACCTCCCATACCCAAAGAGGGATTTTAACAATAAATTGACCTCTTCACATGGCTTTGGAAAATCTCCAAGGCTGTTCTAGCTGATTGATGCTAGTCTGTTTGGCCAGTCCTCCTGCTCTGACTTGCCCTCCCCCATATGACCTCTCTGACTGAGTCGAAGGGTGCTGGCTTGCTTGCCTATCTTCTCATATTATTTAATCCTTCTTCCAAAGGCAGCTTTGAAATTTGCATAATTTTCATGCCCCCTAATATTTGGCCAAGAACAGTAGATAGAAGGCAGTGACAGCAAGTTGTCTGGAGTAAGGGAGGGAGAACAAGAGGAGATGGGAGAGGGCAGCTCTGGGAAGCTACATTGCTCTCCTGGGTGTGTAGAAGCCCCTGTCAGAGAGGGCCTGCACATGAAGACTTGAGCATGGAAGACTTGAACAAGCTCCTCTTTCCCATGTACAGTTTTTCTCTGAAATCTATATATCCTTTAAAAATGTGGAAAATAAGCGAGTCCTGGTAGTGCAGACTTGTAATCCCAACTACTCAGGGGAGCCGAGGCAGGAGGATCACAAGTTCAGGGTGCCACAGTGAGTTACTTTAGCATGGGCAACTAAGTAGGCTATCGGCTAAAAACCAAGAGTGAAAAGACCAGGGATACAGCTCCAGAGTAAAGCACTTGCTTAGCATATACAAGGTCCTAGGTTCAATGCCCAGTTCTTCAAAATAATAATCAAGTATGATAATAATGAATAAAAATGTAGAAAATAAAACACAAGTGATAATTTCCAGCTTAGAGTTCCATCCCATGTCCCCACAGGATATATTTTCACTAACAATGGATTTTATGCTTGCAGATATTTTATTGATAACCTTATTTTATTTTGGTATAATAAACATTAAACATACGTTAAAACTTATTTTGAAGATTGCTACTGTTGCCCGCAATGCTGTTTAAAATCCATATCCAGCACTGAGTTCTCTTTCTTTCTTCCTTCCTTCCTTCCTTCCTTCCTTCCTTCCTTCCTTTCTTTCTTTCTTTCTTTCTTTCTTTCTTTCTTTCTTTCTTTCTTTCTAAGATTTATTTATTTATTTTATGTACATGAGTACACTGTAGCTGTCTTCAGACACACACGAAGAGGGCATCAAGTCCCATTAAAGATGGCTTTGAGTCACTATGTGGATGCTGGGAATTGAACTCAGGACCTCTGGAAGAGCAGTCGGTACTCTTAACTACTATCCCTCCAGCCCTACATCAAGCTATTTAATATCACCATTGGTTCACAATTGATCAGAAAAACTAAACACTTAACATCAGCAGTGCCCACTGACCCCGTAGATGAACAGAGCTGCGCCATTCACCCAGTGAACGGTCCTAATCGGTCCTAATTGTTCTTTGTTACTCATTTTAATAAATCTGAACACTGAAGAGCTTGGAGTACAACAATAGATGGAAAAGATTTTATCACAGGGGGCATGTCATTTGCTTTTCTTTTTTTCCTTTATATTTGTTTTGTGTGTGCGTGTGTGTGTGCGTGTGTGTGTGCATGTGTGTGTGTGGTATGTGTTTGGTCGTATGACACAGGGAAAGTGTGAAGGTCACCATGTGGGCACAGCGGGATTTGAGGCTCAAATTCAGGTCTGCAGGCTCAGTAGCCAGTACCCTTACCAACCGAGCCAGCCATCTTCCTAGCCCCTCATGAGCTTGTCTGTTTAAATCCCAATTGATCTCCAAGTGATCTATCTACCTGCAGAGAGAACTTGGACCCTCTTTCACTTTGGTAAAAAACAAAGGGAAAACTATCTGACCAGCACAGGAGTCGCCAGCAGCCCCTCCTACACACCTCTCAATCGGAGGCCTTTGAAAGCACTGGCTCCCAAAGATGCTCACACCCAGTGAGTGAGCCTGTCACCTTAAACCCTGTCATAAAGTGGGGAACCAGACTGGGGAAAAGAGCTGTGGGAAAGGAGGGCCCTATGCCCCTTCTCAGGCAGATCAGTTTTAGAAAGAATAACCTAGCAGCTAACAATGGGAAACTTGATCTCAGAATGTCTTTCTGTGCCTGGTACCTAAAGATACAAAACCTCTACTTAGCCAACACTGGCATGTGGTATCAATTCATAATTTTAGCCTTAGGTGCTCCCTTACCCCATCCCTTTCATAAAGTAAGAAAACATGGAGATTCTGTAAAATGTATTTCCGCATAAGGCCACTCGATGAGAAGAGTGCAAAGCAGGGCTTGTGGTACGGGTGAAGGTGTGTCCGTGCGAATGCACAAAACAGGTTTCTGATGGTGCCATTTGCCTATTTAGACCTGTAAAATAAATTGGACTCTTCCTTTCCATGACATCTTATTCTAAACATGAAATTGTTTTCATTTTTAAATTCATATAAATTTCAGTAAAACTGAAATCAAAAGGAAATTAAATCCCAAACCATGTCTTCTCTAAAATTTATATCACAACTCCTATTTTCTATTGTTAAGTTATTTCTTTGCTGGTGAAATGAGCCAATTCAAACCAGATTAGGTTATATTAAATGCAGGTTTATTGAGCAGCTGCTCTCAGGCGAGTTCACTGGCCTCAAGGACCTAGGACAGGGAAGTCACCATGGGAAGTCAGGGAAAGGAGAAAGAAAGAGAGAAAGGAGCACCTGGGCAGAGAGAGAAGAGGAGAGCAGAGAGAAGGAGAGACCAAAATGTCTGAGTTATATAGGGAAAAGCCTCTGGGGTAAGCCCAGCCCTTCTGCACCCTGTAAAGTTCACTGTTGAGAGCAGGGTATGCCAGCTCGGGACTGAGGGATCCTGGAGGCCAGGTCTACTTTGGCGTGTAAGATATACACCTAAGTCCCTTATCCCAGTATCTGAAACCAAACACCTATAACTTTAAAAAATCCTTACGCATTTTCATGAGATCACAAACTCAGAAATACTAACATAAACAACTTACAAGTGTCTGATTTGACCGGGAAAGAGGTTATGAAACAACACTACCATAGCATGGGAAGATAACCCAGTCTGATAAAGTCCATTCTCTCCTGAGTAACTGCTGGAAGAATGAACATTTGTTCGGTCTTTGATAAGAAGGGCCTCCACAAGATCAGCACTGATACACTCCCAGTACATGTATTCAGAAACGGTCCCTCTGAGAACCAGGCTGGCCCTGTGCCAGCTACAGAGTGCCATAGACTCAGAGATGAATAACAGTCCTGAGGCTGGGTGCTCACACGGGAGACTCCAGTAGGCTGGCAGGAGCGGAAGGTAAATGGACCAGAGTCACCTACATAATCATCAGCCTCACCCGGCAACTCACACGGAGTTTTGGTGCCTCAGGAATTTTAGCACCACCCAATATCGCTCTCCTAACCCACCAAGAACAAAGCTGGAGAAGCTGATTTTGAGAGTACCCATCAGGCCCATGTCTAATCACTCCTCCTGTCACATCATCCCCTTTGGCAAGGGCCAGTGTCTGAGATGGCTTCATAAAAAATGTGTTTTTGTTCTTCTAGGAAAAGGCAAATTATTCCTATCAAAGGTTGTTAGCAATCAGGTGCAGCCATGGACACCTAAAAGTGACTCTGTGACAATCAAGCATCTTTACAGCCAACTCCCAAGGACCCCAATGGTTTCCATTCCCCCAGCCATTCCTTCTTTCCTCTCTTCCCACAGAGACTGCCTCTGTGTCCCCTTCTCTTAATAAACCTCCCATGTGAGATCTGCTTCACGGTGTGATTTTGTCTGAACCCACTGCCTAGTTCCATCAAAGATATCGATTGTTAGAATACTCAATATATTTCCCTATCTTTGGAAGTGAAAAAAACAGAGCCCACTGAAGAGCAGGCACACTCCACAGATAACACATTATTTCTCCCTTCTGCTTCCTGTGGAAACTCAATTGGGGTTCATGGTCTAGTTGCTTTCCTAATCCCCAAATTAATGCCGGACGCTATGTAAATTCAGGCAGGCTCCAGCATCCCCGGGGCTTTCCTATGCTCCATCACTTTCTCTCTAAAAGCACCACCTTTAAATTAAAAGAAGTGAAGTAACCCTGTCAACGACTATCAACCCACCTCCTCCATCAGAGCTCAGTGCGATGGAATGTCAGAGAGAGAGAGAGAGAGAGAGAGAGAATAAACGAACTGTAACATCATGTAGCCTTACCTGGGAGTTGGGGGAGTGGGGGTGAGAAACAGGTAGGAAACAGGTGTTGGCATTTAGTCTAGGCTCCGCCCCACAGTTACCTGGCAACAGCCAGGTGTGCCTGACTCACTATAAAAGGGGCTGCTTGACTCCTTCCTCTCTCTTCCTCCTCTTATTCTCCTGCCCTTGCTTTTACCTCTCCCAGCCCCCCATTTCTCTCCTCCCCTCCCTATGCCCTGAATAAACCCTATACTATACCATTGTGTGGCTAGTATCTCAGAGGAGAAAGGGATGCCTCAGCATGGGCCCACAGAGGCACCCCCTTCCCCCGAACCATACCTCACCTCCACCAAACATATCCCTGGTTTCTCTTTATTTTTATAAAACACAACAAGGAGTACATATTGAGGCTGGATGCCATCGATCAGGGGCACAGCCACTGAAAGCTTGCTCAAACAGTTGTGCTCAGGAGCAGTGGCCATAGCTCAGGTGCCCGAGTGCTCGCCCAGCACGCATGGGCACCACAGAATGTGGAAATGTGACCCAAATCTGTAACCTCTGTCCTTGAGAGCAGGAGGATGGAAGACCAAGGTCATCCTTACGTACAGCATAAGTCTGAGCCAGCCTACTTAAGACCTTGTATCAAAAGAGGGCGGGGCTGTGCTTAGAACAAGGCTCAAAAGTCAAGATTTAGGACTTGCAACGCAGTGTTAGCGAAAGCCACTTGTAGTTGAAGTGTGAAAACCAAAGATCAGATCCCCAGTGTTGGCTTACAGGGCCTAGAGACCTAGAACAGCTTGTGTAATCACTTGCTACTGTGAGCAATGCTACAGGTGTAGCAGTGGTCATATAAAAAGACTGCTTGCTACCTCAGACCTTCTCTCTTTCCCTTTCCCTTTCCCTTTCCCTTTCCCTTTCCCTTTCCCTTTCCCTTTCCCTTTCCCTTTCCCTTTCCCTTTCCCTTTCCCTTCCCTTTCCCTTCCCTTTCCCTCTCTCTCTTCCTCTTCCTCTTCTCTCCTCCTCTGTCTCTGTTTGTGTCTATCTTTCTCTGCCTCTCATTCTCTCTCTCTCTCCCTCCCTCCCTCCCCCCTCCCCCCATTCCCACATGTTTCTGACTGGCCTCTCTTTCTCTCTTTCTATCCTTCTCTCTATCCTTCTCTGTCCCTACTTTCTCTGCCCTCATAGCTATGTCTGCCTCTACCCCTCCTCCAGCTCCTCATTCCCCTCCTTTCCCCCAAATAAACCTCCCTTATACCAGGTCTGTCACATGGTGTGATTTCTCAGGGGACACCTTGGCATGGGCCCACCAGGTACACCCTTACCCCTGCCTGCCACCACATTATACTTGACAACTCCCAGCAAGCAGCCACTTAAACATGAATATGACAACCCCTGCCTGTCTTAGTCAGGGTTCCTACTGCTGCAACAAAACACAATGACCATAAAGCAAGGTGGGGAGGAAAGGGTTTATTCCACTTACACTTCCATATTGCTGTTCATCACCAAAGGAAATCAGGACAGGAACTCAAACAGGATAGAAACTTGGAGGCAGAAGCTGAAGCATAGGCCATGGAGGGGTGCTGCTTACTGGCATGCTTTCTATGGCTTGCTTAGCCTGCATTCTTATAGCACCCAGGACCACTAGCCCAGGAATGGCACCACTCACCATTGGCTTGGCCCTCCTCCATTGATCACTAATTGAGGAAATGCCTTACAGCTGGATCTCATGGAGGCATGTCCTCAACTGAGGCTCCTTCCTCTCTGATGACTCTAACTTATGTCAAGTTGACACACAAAACCAGCCAGTACATTGCCTATGATCCCAGCACTCTGGAGGTGAAGAAAGGATTCACCAGAATGAGCTGGCTAGTGAGTCTAGCCAAAGCAGCAAGCGTTGGGTTCAGCCAGAAACAGGCTTTAGTGACTCAGAGGGATACCTGATGTCAACATCTGGTCTCTGTTCGGTCCCAACCATTCTCCCCCAAATCCCCACCCCAAAAAGGCAGTGCCACTGGCTAGGTCCTAAAATGACAGCCTGGCTTATCTCAGGCTGAATTCTGACCAGGCAAACAAACTGCTGGTAGACAAAAGCCTGTTTTCAGCATTCCTCAGAAACCGGTTTGTGCTCAGCAGGAAGAGCCATCGCCTCTCATCTCTCCCTTCTTTCAGCTGACTAAGGCAAATGGACGTGCCTGGTTCTCTGTTAGCATGTGTGTACCTGCAATACATATCAAAGTCCCCGTGCTAACCTCCAAGCTCCTGTAGTCCCAATTAACCACACACCTCTTATCCACATCAAAGCCACCCAGCTCTTCAGATCCACACTCTTCCTCCTCCCCTACTATCCTAAAGTCTCAGGCTGTTCCAGTTTACAGGCTGGAAACTATCTCAGTTCACACATATATACACACACACACACATACACACACACACACACCTCAGTCTCAGCCTGTTTCCTTTTTTCAAGTGGCATGGCTTTCCTCAAGATTTTTGCTATTGTTTCTGAGAGAGAGAGAGAGAGAGAGAGAGAGAGAGAGAGAGAGAGAGAGAGAGAG
>NW_021604601.1:975518-1011975 GCF_004785775.1 Grammomys surdaster
CACTCTGGACTCTCCCAGGTGTCTCTGCCTCTGCCTCTGCCTCTGCCTCTGGCTATTCTCTCTCTCTCTCTCTCTCTCTCTCTCTCTCTCTCTCTCTCTCTCTCTCTCTCTCTCTCTCTCCTGAGACCACACACCAATTTCACATTTTCTGTAACTCTTCTTCCCACCCATAGAGCAGTCAATTTCCGTGCTTCCACTACATCCTTGCTTATGGCCTCCACATGCATGTATCTACACATGCCTGCACAACTGCATGCACACACATTTACCAGACACACACACACACACAAATGCAAAAGTAAAATGCATAAAGTTTTTGCAGGTATTCGCCTCCATATGACATTAGGCACAAAGAGAAAGGGGAGGCTAACCTGAGAACTTCTACCTGGGCTCAGTACAAACTTCCCCTCATCCTGTCCCACCTACAGCTGGGCAGCTGCATCCTGCCCGTCTCTTGACATGGAAACCTCATCTGCAAGGGAGCTGTGTACCTGCCATCCACAGAGGAAAGAAGAACATGGACCGTAGAGGCATACTTTCTTGGTACCTGTTGGAATCTGAAGACCCCATCAGAGCCCTGCCTAGGCTCTTCCCAGGCTCCAATGTCTCCTCTCTGCTTCAGAGCTGTCTTTCAGAATAGCAAATCTATTATCATGCTTGGAATTAAAAGCAACTACTGCAGGCCAGTAGACTAGTACACAGTCCCTTCAGAATCAACCCCTTTGTCTTAGGAGCCCCCCTTGTGAGAACTCCCTTTTCTTTCCCTCTGCTACAGGTTCTACCAGCTACATTCAGTCGCCCAGTGTATCCCAAAGTGCTACAACTGTGACAAGTGGCTTAGCTCTGCATGCCCACAATGCCCTTTTTCCATATAGTAAACTCCTATTTGTGCTTCAATACCCAGCTCAAATGTCACCTCTTCCATGAAGAAGTGTCTCTTTCTCTTTCATTGGCTCTTCCTCGTGGCTCCCTATAGCATAGGGAGGAATCTATGGCCATGAATAGCTGGATGCCAAAGAACTTACACATCTGTATCACAAAGATTATGGGAACAGTTGTTTTTAGAAAAATTTCTTGCATTTTGAAAAACTTCAAAAACATTATAATAGTAAATGACCCCAAAACAGATGTTTTAGGACTTCTCTATCATTACACTATCTGTTAAGAGGTTTTAGGAGATGGACAACAGTCTTACTGAGAGTTTGAAACAGGAGACAGGAGGAAGGAGGGATGGTACAGCCACACACTGGCTCCTACACTCCTATGTACCACCTGCTCTGGCTGACTTCTCTGTGACTGATTCAACTGAAGATGTGGACTTGCAGACAGTATAAATGCAACTTTTCACAGCACTGGGGCAGGAGAGTGCCAGGCAGCATTCTCTCAGTGATCTGATGGTGGCTGTTCTAGGACAGAAAGAGTCCCTCTAAAGTCCCATCAAACACTTAGCGAGGTTAAGTGAGCTACCCAAGGTCACACAGCTGCATGGTGGCAATGCCAGGACTCAGGACAGAGGACTTCTGATGTGAAACCCAGTGCTCTATTCATTAATACAGTGCTGTTCTTGCAATATGAAAAGGCCTGCCAGGGGAGATTCACAGAAAAACACATGATTTCAAAAAAAAAAATAAAAAGAAAGAGAAAGAGAAAAAGAAAAAGAAAGAAAAAAACTGCAGCTTTGTCAGTCCACCATCCAGGCTTTTAAATGCCTGTGTTTCTAAACTGTAGACCTTGAATTCTCACACTCAAAAGGATAAACCAAATGACTCCCTGTCAACTTGGCACTCACCAAAATAGAGATATCTATTTTCTAGATATCTTCGGGGGTTGAGGACAGCCAGGCCATCACTGAACTCACCCGCAGGGCACAGGTGTAAGCCTGCATGGGGCTGAGCAGGTGGCCAGTCAGAGAGTCCTGGAGGCTCTCCCATCTAAGAAACTTTACGGTACTAAACTCAGGAACTCAGGCAGACTGGGCAAGGGAGTGGCTGTAACTGTCTGGCCAGGATGCCAGCGACAAGAAGACACACAGCTGGTGACACCAAAGGTCTTCTCAGAAACAACAGCAGCTGAACGACAGAGCTGGGAAGCCTGCACTGAGGGAGACAATTGATGGAAAGTCAATTAGGAAGGAGACTCAACTAGGAAAGACCAGAGAAAAGAGAGAGTGGGAGAAGGCACATCAGAGGGAAACAGTGTGGCTGGGGTGGGGCAGCAAGAGAGGCACAATCAGAGAGGGAACAACTAGAGGCAGGCACATCCTCAAGCCCCACTGACACAGGAACCAGAAAAGGCCCATTCTAGTCTCTATACAGATGACAAGAGTCTCAGAAGCAGCATTATCCCCTTACTCACAAGATCAAAGAGTAAGTAGAACCTTCGACCTCTAGATGCTACAAAAATGCTTTCTTCCCAGTGTCTGGAAAGAGAAGTTACCGGTTAACAATGGTATCATTCGAAGATAAGGACTTTGTCTCCATCTTGATTTACAAAATCATCAAGTTCATTTACCATACACACACAAAAAAATTGCCTAAGGGACTTAAGAGCTCATGCAAAAGTGAAGACATAATAAGACAGAGGGAAATATATGCACTTGAAATCAGAAGGCAAAGCTTTCCTGGGCACAAAAGCACACAAAACAAATTAGTGAACAAATAAAGGAAATTGATTTTTAAGCTTTAAAAATCTAATGAAAACTGAGCAAATTATATCTGCCCCTGAAACATAGGCCTCATTCCCTTTAGGTCTAAAGAACACTTAGAGCTGATAAGCAAGAGGAAAACATATGATAGATACATAGATAGGTAGGTAGGTAGATAGATAGATAGATAGATAGATAGATAGATAGATAGATAGTTTAATACTCTTATTCCCCCAAGGAAGGTACTTGACAAACAAATAAATAATTTTCACTAATATTCAAGCAAATGCAAATTAACTCATGGGAACACCATTTTTTTTCATCGACTAAACATGTAGAGAATTTATCAAAGTTACATCCAGTATAAACAGTGAGGAGAACAGAGAACACCAATGATACGGAAGTAGGAAAGAGAACACTGGAGGTGAAGGGTTTAAGTGGGGATGTGGAGGCTGGGAGATGGGGGCGTGAAGAGAGGGTCCACCCAAATTAAAGCTGTACGGAAAAGCCAAGAGTGTACAATGCTTTATAAGAAGAAGAGGGGTTTGAATGGAGGGACTCCGGCTGGAGAGAGCTCTTCCTGTGGGCTACCTTCCTGTGAGTTATGGGCTAGGGAGGCCTCTGATTTCTTCTCAGACAACATAGCAGAGGTAGATGGTAATCTCATTGCCAAAAATACCACCTGCTCTTGTCACAGGCCAATGAAAATCAAGCTGGATTGGAGAGGGAAGCCTCCGTGCTGGCTAGATTCCATAGGGGCAGAACACGCTACTCAGGGTGCTCAGGGAGAAAACTCAGCAGAAGTCTTACTTAGCTCCGAGGCCGTGCATGCTATGAGCCAGCAAGACAAGATGTGCCCAGTGGTATAATAGTGGCTTGGCTGTTATGAAGACAACCAACTGCTTTCCGATTAGATTTAAGTTGCTCTACAGGAAGGAATTCATTCTTTTATAAACATGGTCAAAAGCCTATGGTTTGTGAGATCAGGGGACCTAGTACTGACTTTTTTTTTTTTTTTTTTTTTGCTAAATGGACATGTACCTATCAAATTGTCTTTTACGTATCTATGCTTACTTCCACAGATCAATGCTGCTCTCGGTTTTGGCTACAGAAGCTTCTTCTTACAGTAGTCAGAGGGTAGCTTAGAAGCTCACTGCTAGACCACGAGCTGAGAACAAGTGACATCTATATCAAGTTCCTCTCCCAGTCTCAGAGATCACAGAATGAATGGGTAGCATGTTGTAGAACACTTTCTTCCAGGTATAAAGTGGCTGGTGCACTCGTGAGCTCGCTCAGACCTGTGCAGTACATCCACAAGATTGAGCTGGTCACTATTCCACCATAGAGATAGAGTCTATCCCTCCCTGAAGATCTAATAAACAGTAATAGTTGCTGGCAGAGAGAGAGAAACCGTTTCCTAAGTGATTAAACCACTGATTAAGCTGCCTATGTTCCTGTAACCCTAAGCTACACTCCTGTAAACAACCTTAATTAGATTCATTAGGTCGCCCCCACCCAAAAAAGGACAGCAACAAAAAAATATTACTGGTTTTGAAAAGATGAAGGGTGACAGTGGAAATAAAAAGGGACAAGTGACAATAATGATGTAAGTGTAATCAAAACTCATAAAAATGTGTGTATGAAAGTGTCTCATGTATCCTATTATTATGTATTATTGATATGTGGTAATAACATCTTTTAAAGATTAGATCTAGTGTTCATAAAGGTATAGGTAAAGTCAGTTATAACCCACTGGCAAAATATACATACTTATCATTTTACACATGGACAATTTTAAATAAATAAATAAATAAATAAATAAATAAATAAATAAATGTATTTTCCTGGGACTCACTCACTAGCCATTCAACCTAAGCAAATCAGTTTGATCTCCAGGTACAGTGAGATTCCCTGTCTGGAAAAAAAAGGAAGAAGTCTGAGGTTGACTCTGGCCTCCACATGCGCACATATGCATGTACACACATGAACAAGTACACTCACATACACCAACAAGAAGTGTATAAAAATCCTTAACATCAGAAACCTAGATCCCTAATGAGTTAGTCTGAAATCTTTGCTCCTAAGTTTTCCCTGCTTCCTACAAATTCGACAGTATAAACTTTTAGATACTTGGAGGATGGTCTTTCCATCCACATCCCAGAGCCTGCTTGAAATATAGAATCTCAGGTGCCACACCAGATCTGCTGCAGGAATATCTACGCTTTAACAAATGCTCAGCTGACTTGAATGCATATTAAGATTTAGGAAATACTGGTATAAGAAGCTTCAGGTTGAAATGTGATGAGTTCCACGGGAGGAACTTTAGACAGAGCTAAAGCATTCCTACACGGTACTAAGAAGGGACTGATTCACATCCCTAGCTCTCTGGCCCTCTATCTATGACATATCTTTCAGCTTAGGATGCCACAGGCATGCAACACCTAGAGATGCCCAGCTCCACCCTACCCAAAGGAAAGAAGACCAGTATGTCCAAAGCTCTCCCACTTATCTAAGGAGAACCCTTGAGAACCCCGGCCTACCCGAATAACCATGGTCTTAACCAAAGAGCACATCAAAAGTAACTGCAGCCAGACACTACAGGCCCCTGCTTCTAACCCTCACTCCATCCCATACCCTAAACCCTTGGCTGTCCCTCTAAGTACAGAGCAGTCCCTCCCCCCAAAACAGTGACAGTGTCATTAGTTACTCTTGCTCTAGCAGCTAGCACACAACTGGTGCTTGCTGAACATTCACTGAGGAACTGAGCCTTCCTGGATGGAAAAGCCAACAGATGAAAGAGAGAGGCTGCCGAGTCAAACATGCGAGGGTAGGCATACAAAAGCAAGAGCAGAACACACGGCCGATCCCTTAAGTCTCATTGATGTGAGACCACAATGGAGCCTAAACTTTCAGAGCGAGATTCACTCCACAATAACCAACAACAGAATCACCTACCATTTCAAAAGGGAGGCAGAATGGAGCCAATTGGGGAGGGAGGTGGGAAATTTGAGCACAGTAGCATACTATGCAATGCAACAGGTGACACATGAAGACAGAAACCTGCCTAGCAACTGAAGTATGTTCTAGTACGTCACCCTACCAACCTAGGAAGCTACATTAGCCATGTCTATAAGCACATACCCTAGGCCAGAAGAGCAGTTAGAAACAACACCATCTATGTACAGGTTAAGACACACCTCTCCCCAGCCAGAAGGAATAGGTGAGCAGGACATTAGGACATCTGTGTAAGTCTGGAGACATAGCTCAGGCAGTATATACATCCCACGAAGGCATAAGGATTTGATTCCCTACATACACATTTTTAAAAAGTCAGGCACGGTGGCACTTGAATTCAATCCCAGCAATGGGGAGATTAAGAGATTGCTAGGGCCAATCAAATCAGAGAGTTCAAGGTCCCAATGAGAGACCTCAAAAAAAAAAAAATAACATGAATCGCTCCTGAGAAACAATACCTGTGGGCTGACCTGTTTATCTATACACATGTGCACAGATATGCACCCACACACTGGAGCAAACACACCAATACACCTACATGCACGGGTACACAAATTTCACACCTACATAAAACATTCACCAAATGCAAGAAAAAGTTCCTGTCCTGCTGCACATGTATGAAACATGAACTATGATCACTCTGTGATCAATCTAAGCCAGCCTTTGCCTGGGTAAACAAAAGGTAGGGGTCACAGGTACTAACAGTATTTCCTTCCCCTCTCTGCTCTCTGAAGAATTGCTTCCTCTGTCAGCATAACTCAAAGACCCACACATGGTTCTTTCTAAAGGCTTTCCAGCTCTGCTCAGCAGCTTTTTGAATCAGAAACAGCACGAACAAGATGGCCTCCATCCTGCCATCTGCTTACATGAGGCACGGGACACTCTTGTACAGATGTAGCTTGCTGGCATCTTTTCTCCGTCTCTCCCGTGTCTTATGTTGGAGAGTTGCCTCTGAGGGCTGTTGAAAGGGCCCACCACACACTTCCAGGAAACACTCACTTTACCCTCATACTGCTTAGATTGGCCATACACTCAGAGATTATGTCAACATTTGCCTTTGGGGAGATCTTCTGCAGAGTGGTCTTACCACAAACTAGGCCAATCTGGCAAGGCAACAAGGCCAGATGGCCAAGCCCCAGCTCCTCAGGGCCCTCCCCTCCTGCTTAGTTCTGCCTCAGCTTCCCCGTTAGTCATCACTTTCTGATTTTTTTTCTCTTCTGTGGGGAAAGTAACTTCCCCTTGGAGTGTCTGAGTCTGTATATGATATCACTCACATTCCTTGGCAAGTCATGGGAGGAATTCTGACACTGCAGCAGAAAGAGATTGCAAACGATCCCCAGTCTCATGTCTGTGGAACTCCAACCAGATGAATCAGGCCCACTGCTCAGTGGGGCACAAGAGAAAACATGTCCAGGCAGGAGGCTATGCTGGAAGCCCTGAGCCAGTTCCTCCCGCCTCCTGCTTCTTCTTTATATAGTCAGCAGATAATGCAGTATACTAGCAGGTCTGTCAGGATGATTGGGTGAGGCTCTGAGCGTGAAGACAGCATAGGAGTGGGCACAAGTAACTGTTGCCAAGAACTTGGCCGTGTGTGTGCCTGGAGGCTCCCATTCGCTAAACTAGGCCGGTCACTCTTTAGGCAAGGAAGTAACACATTTTCAAAAAAGATAGGTTTAAAGGTGGGTTATGGCCACAGCGCCCTCACATCCAAGAGAACTGGAATGTTGACAGAGGGTCATATAAATGGAAGAAAGAGACGAGGATGTAAAAAGTAATTTAAACCAGCTTATCTTTTTTGTGGCCTCATCAGCCAGTTAGGAACATCCTACTCAGATGCTTTGCTCATTTGGTTCACAAGTTATCTCTTTCTTGATGGTTTGTTAATTTTTAACTGTCTGCATATTAGTCTCATTTAGGGAAACACCTGTACAAGTCTGAACCTTTTTTTTTGCTTTGCTTTGTTTATGGGATGAGACTAATCAGAAGTTTTGGTGTTAATGTCTTTCATTTCTTTTCTCTCCTTTGTTCAGTGTTCAAAAGTTATTTCAGAAAAAAAACAAACTACTGTAATACAGGTAAGTTTTCTAGACAAGGTTGCATGTGGATGGGAAGGGACATGGTAGCCAGTCTTGCATTTTTCCACTATTTAGAAGATTATGGAGTACAAGAGAATGTCCTATAGTTTTTCTTGAAGGAACGGAAATAAACAGCAGCCCAAATGTGGTGGGACAAGACAGTGCAGAGGTTCCGCCATCTTGTATTCTTGTTGAGTCCTTTTCCAGGTTTAACTAGAATATGATCTCCTTGATAGAGAATGACCTAGGAAAAAGTCTAGGAACCACAGGTTGGGATTTCCAAGCTAACAGTCTTTGTTAAAACTCCTTGTTTGCGTGGATCATCATCCAGCTAGCTAACCCTTTACCTTAACTGTCAGTTTGTGCAAAACCCCCTCCTGGCTAACCGCTTAGCTTCTGTTAAAACTGCTTGCTATGAACTGCTTACTCGGTGAAACTCACCTTGCAGTTACTGAGCAAGATACCTGGAAGTGGTTTCTGCCCCTAAAATCCTTGTGTTCTGGATACTCAGGGCCACTCCTACACAGAACACTTGGGTGTGAGCCAAGCTGGCTGAAATAAAGACTTTCAGTTAGCTATACACTGTGGCTGAGTGGTCATCTCTGATGAGCTTCTCTTAACTCAAGAAAAACAGTTGGAACATTTAAAAGACCTCTCTGGACTTTCCACAGTGGAATATGACAGCCAGAGAACTGGGAAAGGTGTGAAAACCCTCTGAACAATAGCTTCTTTTCCTTAATGTGATGGCTAACATGTTTTAAGTCTATGCTTGAGAGATTTATAAAAACAAGACCCCTCTAACTGTAAGCCCCACTTGCCCAAGGACAGATAACTTCCTAGAACACTGGTGGCTGTTGTTTAAGGACAAGCTTGGTCACCCCAACTGCACAGGATGTGTGCAAGAGGTTAACAGGCAGGAAGTAAGTCAGCATGTATGCTTGGCTCTGATTGGACAAAGGCAGGAAGAACAAAGTCTTGTGGGTTGTGCCTTTATAAGCCCCTCCCTCACTAATGTAATTCAGTACCATATTCTGAACTTGAGTATGGATCTGCCCAGTATCCATGGTCCTGGCCAGTACTTAATAAAGCTTGCTTCAAATTTGGCTCAAAAATTGAAGTACTGGTCTTATTCTCTCCCTGTGAGGTTATTATTTTCTCTAGCCCACAGAGAGATCAGACCATCCACGCAAATTCTACAGTTGAACCTTCACAGCTGAATGGCCATCTCAGGAGGTGGGTACCTTGGGAAGTTCCAGGGCTCTGAGGTGTGCTTTTGGTTTCAAGAACAATCAGAGTGAACTGCCATGTAAAAAGAAACAGTAAGCATCTTCAGAGGCCTCCCCTTGTAAGTCATAATAATGTTCTGTGACTTCTGGTTCTGTTGAGATATCAATCTGGCAGGAGAAGGGTCTGACAAGATCCAATATGCTCTTCTACCCAGAGCATAGAGAGATATCTCACCATCAACATGGGGTTCTTGGTTTGGTTTTGTCTCTTGTCTTTGGTTTCACTTTGACTGTCACTGTCTCTTGTACTTTCTGTGTTCAGTGGTTTTTGGGTTTGGTTTTGTTGTCAACACTAGTCCCTCTTTTCCTGTCTCAGAGCTCTGGATGCCTATGATTTGCTCTGCTTCCTACAGATTCTCCAGCAACAATCTAGTTTTTCATTGTCCAAGTAGGCGCAGCAAACTGGCAGAACTGAGGAAACAGACTGATAATTTTAATTAAAACAAACATTTTTGCTAGGCACAGTGGTTGATGCACACATTTCATCCCAGCACTTGGGAGGCAGAGACAGGCAGATCTCTGAGTTCGAGGCCAACCTGTAAGTAGCCAAGGCTACACAGAGAAACCCTGTCTGGGGGGCTGGGTTAAGCATTGGGGAAAACAGACTTCCCCAAGGACCTGTTCTCATCAACGGATGTCAGTGACAGATGCCTGGCCACAGGAACGATTGAAATGGATGTTGTCTAACAACCTGGTGATCTTTTTGCTCTTCTATGGAGCCAGCCTTCCTGACTCCCCCAAATCCTGGGCATTAGGTCTTAATCCAGAGCTCTGTCACTCAGTGAAGAGAACCCATCCTTTTGAAAGAGATCCAATGTACTTTGTTTGCATCAACCAGCAATAGAATCTATCCTATGCTTATTACAAATCCTTCCTCCCTAGGCCCCTGGCCTGAACGCTGTTTATCTATTAGTCAACAGAACTCATTCTTATACAAATGTCACAGGTGCTTTACAGCTTGGCTCAGGAGTTTCAATGTAGCTATGTAGTTTCTATGTAGCTCTGCTCAACCCTTGTTGTGATGATTGTTCTTTTCCTAACTTTTACTGTGTTTATATATGTAAGAAAAATAAACCCTGAGGTCAGACCCTGGATGTTTTGACCCAGTGCATGAAAAGGAGGTGTTGATTCTCAAGTTTCATTCTTCCTCTCTTGTGGATCATTTCTCTGTAGGTCCATGAGGCTTGAGGCAGGGGGCAGCAGGGGGCAGAGGGGGAATCCCATACAAAACAAAGAGTCTGTTCTTCGAAAAAACTAAACAACACTGACAAACTTTTAGCCAAACTAACCAAAGAGCAAGAAGACAAAAATGAATCAAATTAGAGATGAAACGGGGAGACATTACAATCATATCAGTAAAATTCATGAAATCACTGGAACACACCTAGACTGTGTGTTATAAATCAGGATTTCTCCCCACCTGCCCTCAGGGACTCAGGGACTCAACACAAGCAGCTGACATCATCACCCACCATTGCCAGGTCCAGCAATTTCCAATTGTCACAAGGTGCATATTTCCCCTATGCAACATGCACTTGCTCTCTGTCTCCCTTTCTGTCTTTTTCCCTCTCTTTCTCATGTGCCCACTCTGAGAAGGCCTTTCACTACCTCCTCCTCCAATACCTGCAATAAATCTCTCAAGTGAGCTCTATTGCATGGTGCAATCTATGCAGTATGCCTTGGCCCAGACCTGCCAAGGTACCTTCTGCCAATTAACACTAACACTATTCCTGACTACTCAAAGGACCCCAATTCAACTTATCCCAGACATTTGAACATAATAACTTCAGTGTTATTTGCAACAGCCAAGCTATGGAATCAGTCTAGGTGTTTGTCGGGGAAATGTGGTATATAAAAAAAATGGAAGTATTAAAAACATTTATTATTATTATTATTATTATTATTATTATTGTGTGTGCCCACACATGTACATGCATGCATATGTGTGTGGTTACACACATGCATGTATGTGCATGTATATTTATATATGTGTATGCATACGCCTGTGTGTGTTTGTAACACAGAGAAAACCTTTATGAAGCTGATTCTCATTCTTCAGCATGGGTTTCAGAGATCAAATGCAGGTCATGAATCGTAAGCACTTTTACCACTGAGCTATCTCACTGACCCCACCATGGAATATTTTTCAGCTATAAAGAAAAATGAAGTTATGTCATTTGCAAAAAAATGGAGACAATCAGAGATGATCATGTTATATTAATTAGGGCAGATTGAGGAAAGCACACAAATATTGCATGTTTTCTCTCATGCGTGCTTTGTGGATTTCATACAGAAACATAAAGTCACACATGTCTGTATAACACAGAAATAAAAATGAAATTCTCTAGGGGAACAAAGTAGATTAAAAAAACAGGAGCAGGGAGGGGTGAGAAAGGAGGCAGGAACTATATCAAATTCCACTGTACAGTCTGTATGGAAGTGTCTTTATATAGTTCAGTACCATGTGCAATGGATGCGCACCAATGGAGAGAAAAAAATAAAACATTTTAAAATTATCAAAAAAGACCCTTCTGCTTTTTAAAAATCACTATCATCAAATGACTTATCTCTGTGAACATGTGGTTTTAAGATTACAAGGGGCCTTAGAAAGTAGTGACGCTACAGAAAAGATACTACCCTCCGGAGTGCCATGAAATATTATCAACAGGGAATTCTAGAATGCTTAAACCATACTCTTTTTCCTTCTTCTCCTGGCCATGGGAACACATTCTCAGAATGACAGTCAACCTCATGCTTGAGGCAAAGGTCTGAGGAAAACCATGGATATAATCAAACTCCTAGCTTCTGAGACAATGGCTGTCCAAGCTGGGAAACCCCACACCATCACCACACCTGTTACTCCCCTTCCCAACTGTGGTCCTGGACCCCTCCACAGAACTGCACCACATTGCCAGATGCTTCAGCTTAGCCAATAGAAAGGTCACCGTACTCAGTCGTCCCTGCAGCAAAGGAGGAACTTCTGTGCTGGACTAGCAAGGTTATTAGTTCTTTTAAGACTCTTCAGCAGTTAACTTTCTACTGAATTATTGGAAAACATGCATTTGCTTTCAGATGTCTGAGGTCGTAGGGATGAGCCATAGCTCTCACTTCTGCCAGAGATTAAAGCAAATGGAGACGCCAACAATTGGAAACAGAAGTAGATTCACCCCCATGCTTGTTCAAGACCCCCTCCTCTTCCGTGGTACACTGCTCTGGCCCTGACCTCAAACACGAGCAGTGAGGAGGACAGAAAGTGGCCATGCTGCTTCATGGCTCTTCCACAAGAGGAGAAGGGCAAGGATCAGCCTCTGTTGTGGGCTTGGTGCCATGACTGGTTCCAAACCGACCTAAGTTAGAGTTCACTGATCTAACTTAGAACACCCAACTTCCGAGCCTCAGCCCCCAGTTCGTTCCTTTACATTGTTCTATTATCTTGTGAACACAGGGAATAAAGGAAAGAGAGAAATTCAAAACAGAGCAACGTCTTCTCTGGGAAGAATGTGATGCTAATTAAACTCAAATATAAAGAGAAAGGAATCAATGTTTTAAAAAGAATATGTCTCCCCTGCCATCCCCACCCCCAGCTTTGGAGGTCCGGCATTTCAAGAGATTGAACCCTATAGAGCAGAGGTGCAACCATTTTGGGGAAGTTAAACGACCCTTTCACAGAAACTTAGATATTTACATTACAATTCACAACAGTAGCAAAGTAGCAGGAAGTAACAACCAAAATAATTTTACAGTCAGGGATCAGCACAATGTGAGGAACTGTATTCACAGCATTAGGAAGGTAGAGAACCACTGTTCTGGAGGTTCACACTTGATAGACAAGAATTTTACCACTGAGCTACAGACACAACTACATCTTCCCCTCCCCCACATCACCACTTTTCTTTTTCCTCAGAACATCTCTTTTAAACACATTCCTAGGAAGTAGAAAAGAGCTTAAGAGCCAGGAAGGTTCTTGTGTGTGTGGGTGTGGGTGTGTAATCAACAGGGCAAATGCCTGGAACTTGTCAACTGCCAACAAGCCTTCGTCAGTCTAAGAGTGACAGGGTAAGCCACAAAACCCACTGGTTAGGTAACTTCACATCTCTGGGTTACTATGGTTTCTGTATTGAGAGCCAAGTCATAAAGGAATTTGCATACTTCCCCCTCTATGGGTGTGTTCCCGTGAGCATCACACACATGCATGCTTAAAGGTGAGAAAGCAGGCATTTGCTGAGCTAAATGCCAAGCAGCAGCATAAAATAACAGTTTTTAAAAATCAACTTATGAATATGTTTTGCCTGTCTGGGCACCACGCAAGTGCCTAAAATGGCAATTATTAATCCCATCATGCAGTTCAAGACACCTAAGGGTCAAAGAATTTAAATGGAAAAGAGAAAAAGAAAGAAACCTACTCAAGTTCTTGCAGCTGCTAAGCAGTGACTGTGACTCACACCCAGGTCTCTATCCAAAGTCTCACGCTTTCTGAACATATTTCTGACACTGTTGATGGCGAATATTGTTCAAATAACTGAACATAGGAAATGACTTATCTCAAAATACTTGTGCTTTTCTTTTCACTAAGGTCATAAAAGTCATCCTTACTGAACTAGAAAAAACCCAGTGGTATCCCACACAGACAGCCCAGTTGAATGTGAGTGGCTACTTTGAACCTCTGTCAAGGCTGAAGATGTGACTCAGTGACAGAGCACAGACTTAGCACAGACAAACCACGGGTTCAGTAAGTGACATAAGAACCACTGAGCCACAGCCACAACTTAAAGTGGTCTCCACTGGTTTGGTGTGTCGGACTCTAAGTTTACCCCCGCTGTTGTTTGGTTCTTGGGTAAAATCTGTGGTCACCATTTCAAAAATCACAACATCATGCAGCCATCTCCTTAAAAACGTGAAGAAATGTAATGACCAACTTTACAGAGATTAGCTGACAACGACGTAGGAAGTTTCTGACCTAGAAAGAGAAGTAGGGCACTCTCAAAAAAAAAATCTGGGGTTCAGGAAGTTAATAACCAACAAGAAGCCTGCATTCCAGCCGGACACAGCTAAAGCTATGTTGCTGTGACGTAATCTCAGGTATTAATTACGTGGAGCTCTAACAATCCCCAAAGGTTATCCCTGTCCACACAAGGAAACGTTTATTGAGCTCTCTGTCGTACTGATTTTATATTACTTACTGTATTCGCTTCAAATAGCAAGGAAAAAAAAATAAGCTGGAGACATCGATTGAGCTGTCTTTCCCATCCCTCCCCAGAATCTATGCTGAATGTAGAGAGCCAGTAAAGTAGTGTTTACAGTTTTAGTGTAGGACAGTCAACATAACAAGTATATTAAGTCAACAGCTCTGTGGTGGTTTGAATAGGAATGGTCACCATAGACTCCTGAGTTTGAATGCTTATCCCTAGGGAGTGGCCCTACTAGGAGGTGTGGCCTTGTTAGAGTAGGTGTGACCTTGTTAGAGAAAGTGTGTCAATCCAGAGGCGGGTTTTGAAGTCATATATATGCTCAAGCTATGCCCAGTGTGATACACAGTCTCTTTCTCTGATGCCTTCAGATCAAGATGTTGAACTCATAGCATCTCCAGCACCATGTCTGCCCACATGATGCCTTGCTTCCCACCATAAGGATAATGGACGGAATCTTTGAAACTGTGGGCCAGCATCAAATAAATATTTTCCATTATAAGAGGTGCCTTGTTCATGGTGTCTTTTCACAGTGATAAAACTCTAAGACAAGCTCCTTCATTGGAGCCCAAATAGAGCACCAAAGAAAGGAGTGAGAAGAGAAACAGGAAGTCCTGACCACATTCCTGTCTTCAAGGAGCTTGCCTGAGATTGATTACAGCACAAGGTAGCAGCTGAGGCATGCTAATTCTTCAGAAAAGATGGTGGAAGAAAAACTATAGGAGTTCAGAGACGCCACTGGAGAGTTCATCTTCCTAAGTAGCCAGCAGAGAGGCATCAGAGATGTAAAAGCAGAAAGTGAGAAAAGAAAGGTAATTCAGTGGCTACCATTGGGAAATTACAGACAACTAATGTAAGATCTGACAAACCAAGAAGTATCAAATAGCTGTATCTTGTCTCAGCATTCTATTGCTGTGAAGAGACACCATGGCAACTCTCATAAAGGCAAATATTTAATTGAGTTAAGAGATTTAGTCCATCATCATCATGGTGGGAAACATGGCAGCATGCAGGCAGATGTGGTGCTGAAGGAGGAGCCAAGAACAGAGACACTGGGCCTGGCTTGAGCATTGGAAACCTCAAAGCCCACTCCCACAGTGACACACTTCCTCCAATGAGGCCACACCTGCTAATGGTGCCTACAAGCCTTTGGGAACATTTTCATTCAAACCACCACACCTGTCTTCCAAAGATGTCATATGATTTCTTTTACATTTCCCTTATTAAGTGTTTAAGTCATTTTTTAAATCAATAGATTTCATGTGACATCATTGTATCTTGCTCATATTTGCGGCTACCATCCTTTCTAGTTCTTTTGCACGTACTCTTCCCCAGCAAATTCTCTACCTCCTACTTTTGATATACATACACTTAGATATTAATCCTTTGTACAGGGGAAAATGTGATATTTTGTTTTATCCCTACTAATTTCAACTATGGCTCTTATAAACCCACTCAGATTATAGTTCTAATGACACTAAAGTGTACATGTTTAAAGCTTCTTGGTTTAGTGATTTATATTTTTGAAAACTAATAAAAAAATTGGAAACTTCTACAAAATGAACATTGCTTCCTACAAACAACTATGTCATTTTACTAAATAGAAACATGTACTAATGTGGTTAGTATTAATTTGTCCTGCACATCAATACAATAGGTATGCAAAATAAATTAACTCCATGTGAATCCTAATTTTCCAAGAATGCTGAATATTTCCTTGATAGCTTCATGGTACATTTTATAAAGGAACATAATGTACCAAAGTTTTTATCCTGCTGGGCTCATCAGCCCATTCAAATGAACATATACAAAGACAAAATACATCCATTGTACACAATCTGCCATTCAAAGTTTGCTGCTTTCACATTCCTCATGCAAAGTAGCAGTATTCTTTGTGATATCTCTAAAGTAGGGAAATGGTGACTGTACATGAGTTATCAGACATCTTGTACATGTGCATATGTGTATGTGGATTCACATGGATGTGTTCACTGTGTGGGAGAACATACATGCACATGTGTGTGTGTAGAGGGCTGAAGCTTGAGCATCTTCTGAATCATGGTATACTTTATTTACGAAAGTAATATCTCTTAATGAACCCAGAGCTCACAGCCCAGAGGATTTCCTGCCTCTTACTCCGGAGTGTCGGGATTACAGGTGACCACAATGCCTGCCCAACTTTTCCAGAGGTTTCTGCTTAGTCAGCAGTTCTCATCCTGTGGGTTGAGACCTCTTTGGGGTCACATATCAGATAGCCCATATAGCAGATAGCTACATTACAATTCATAACAATAACAAAGTTACAATTATGAAATAGCAACAAAAATAATTTTATGGTTGGGGGTCACCACGACATGAGGAACTGTATTGAAGGGTCACAGCCTTAGGACAGTTGAGAACTACTGAGCCATCTCCAGCTCAAGTTAGCATATACTTAGACTGAAATGCAGATAACCAATGTTTATCATTCATAATGATCCATCACTAGAAGCCAGTACCTCCAAGGTCCGCTAGGGAAGGACCACGTTTTCAAAGTCAATTGTTAGGATGTTATTTGGGTTGTCTATCTACCAATATACTACACTTAACACTTTGGAAATGGCTACTATAGAAAACTAACTCTTTCTTCCTTGGAAAGGGTGGTAGAGAGAATGCATCAGAAACATTGAATTTTAATCAGTATTATTCTTTGCAACCCCAAACTGATAGCAAATCCTCTATGTGATAAGAGTCTAGCATCCAAAGTGCACAAATACTTACAACTAAACAGCAAAAAAAAGAAAAACATTAAAGTTGCAGAAAAAGTGAATAGATTCTTGTCAAAAAAAAAAAAAAAAGGCCAAGACACTCAGGAAAGCATGCAGCATCCAGTAAGCACTAGGAAAATACAAAACACAACCACAGTGGTACACTACTTCATACTTGTGAGACTGGCAACAATTGTTTAATGGAAAAATAAGTGTTGGTGAGGATGTTGGGAAACTGGATCCATATATCACTGGTGAGGCCATGAAATAACACAGCCACTGTGGAAATTCCTCAGTGGTTAAATACAGAGTTACCAAGGGACCTAGCAATTATACTCTTAAGTATACATTCAAAAGGATGGAAAACAGTATTCTAGACAGTAAAAGTGTCCGGGTAGCCTAAAGGTGGAAGCAACCTCAACATTCATTAGTAAGTGAATAGATACACAAAATAGGACCTATAAAATATCATGGAAATGTCCTAGTCTATAATTTTTGAAAACCAACTGTGATGGTTTGTATATGCTCAGCCCAGGGAGTGGCACTATTAGAAGGAGTTGGAGTAGGTGTGTCACTGTGGGTATGGGCTATAATACTCTTATCCTAGCTGTCTGGAAGTTAGTATTCTGCTAGCAGCCTTCAGATGAAGAGGTAGAACTCTCAGCTCCTCCTGTACCATGCTGCCTGGATGCTGCCATGTTCCCGCCTTGATGATAATGGACTGAACCTCTGAACCTGTAAGCCAGCCCCAATAAAATGTTGCCTTTACAAGATTTGCCTTGGTGATGGTGTCTCTTCACAGCAGTAAAACTCTAACTAAGACACCAGATATGGAATATTAGCAAGCCCTTAAAAGAAATCATGTATACGCTGTAATGTGGATGAGCCTGGTAAACATTATGCCAGGTAAAAAGGACCAATCACAAAAGACCACATATTATATAATTCCATTTCTAAGAAAAAGGCCAACAGATAAAAACCAGTAGTTGCTTAGGGCTGGAATATTAGGGTCCCATCACCACTGGGGTGATAAATAAAAGCTAGGCACTCTTCCTTGTGGTGATGAAAATATTCATAAAGTCGTTGCAGTGACTACACACATCTGAAGAATACAGAAAATGATTAGCTGTAACTGAAAACTGCTAACGATTTTAAAAATCTTTTAATGGGTGAATTCTGAGATTCATGAATCGTATCTCAGGAAGTGTCAAAAACTGAAGTAGGCATCATTTGGAACTGTCCTGCCAAACAGTGGCTGCATTTTGCTGACAGGTGCAAATAAGAATTCCCAAGGATGTTACTCATTCTACCCTATCTCTGATAAACAAATAGGTCTACGTCACTGTTGGCCTAGACATGAATTTCTATAACATGATAAATACAGGCAAGACAAAGTTTATTTGGTCACTGCTTTTAAAAACAGGAAAACAGAAACAAAAAAAAAACAAGCAACGACTAATAAGTCTAAAGGTTGCAATTCATCAAATAAGGTGCCCTTTCTCTGTCCATCACATCCCGTCAGTACAGCTGCAGGGAAAACTGTTCCTCTGGTTAGACACCCCTCTATCAGGCAACAGATACTGTTTCTCTCCTGAATTAAAAAAAAAAAGGCTTGATTACTTTATTTCTACTTTCTCCTCAACAAACCCAACTAGTGTTTTAAGCCTAGATAGATGTCAGGCAATGTGAAGAAAGGCAGTATCTAGAGAATTCATATTTATGTGTGTTTTGAAACAATTCAGACTGAGACTAGCCTACATTAAAAACAGTTTCACCAGGCAGAATGCTTCCCCCCATCCACGCTCTGTGTTTACAGAACAGGCTGCCACAGTTTGATGCCTTTTCCCGTCTTCCTTCTAATACAGTGCTTCTGTGTCCCCAACCCACCCTCTGAGATGAGTGTGCAGCTATAAACAAGAATCTCATTTTTCCATGTCAACAATTTCTATTGATAACCTCATATTTTATGCATTCGTTCCCAGTTTTCTGTGTGCAGGCAGCCTCAAGCATGGTATTTGAGCCATATGTGACATGCAGAAGAGAAGTAGAATTTGGTTTGGAAGGCTTAGAGAAACTGTTTCTGTAACAGGTCTGGACCTCTATTTTCACATCTTCCTTTAAATTTATTTTAAAAGTGAGGAATTTCAAAATTCAGTAAAATTAAATTACATCTTTTTTTTTCTGACTCTAAATTCCCAGACTCGTATATAATACATGTAGAAATTGGCAATTCTGAGAAAAAGCATAATGTCTCCATTTAAAATGCTATAAATTAGAAATGGGAAGGAAAGCCTATCAACTGAAGATCAATCCAACAAATTTTGCTCTCATAAAGGCTAAATCACATCTCCAAGGCTTGATGATAAATCTTTAGCGTCTGCCAGTTATATGAGATCGGTAGTGAACCATCTGCCTCATTCTGTTTATATCAATCTAAATAATGTGTGTCCAAGTTTTTGATATTTCCACAGCTCAGAAGTAATGAGACTACTGCCAAGCCATTCTGCATTTTATCCTGATTCTAGGGGGAGAGGGGGTCATTTTTGATTTCTATAGAAAATTCAAGTTTAAATGCAGAAGTGGGGTGAGCTGGGTATAGTAGTACATGCCTTTAATCCCAGCACTCAGGAGGCAGAGGCAGGTGGATCTCTGTGAGTTCAAGGCCAGCCTGGTCTACACAGTAAGTTTCAGGATAGCCTGAGCTACAAAGTGAGACTCCTGTCTCAAAAGAGAAAGAAGAAAAAAAGGAAGAATTTCAGGTTGCCAAGGTCACACGGTAAAAGGCATTTTGCTGTACAACCCCAGAAATCTGAGTTCAATCCTCAGAACCATTATCAAGGCAGAAGGACTGACTTACTGAGTTGTCCTCTGGTCTCCATGGCACCTACACACAGCTGCATCCACAAATGTGCGTGTACATACACACACACACACACACACATACACACACACACACTTTTTAAAAACATTTCACTGAGTTGGAAAAATTATGAGCTCTCATCCTTAAATACAGCATCTGCTATACTTTACCCCCCACTTCCCCTCCCCCAACTTCTTCCTCTTTCAAATTTATTGCAGCAGAAAGTTCACTTTAGAAGGACTAGACTGGAGAACATGCATAGCAGGAGAAGTCCAGACAGGAGCCTAGCAAAACACCTTCAGAGAGGCTGCATCAGCAACTGATGGAAACGGATGCAGAGACCCACAGCCAAGCATTAGGTGGAATTCAGTGATTCCTGCTGAAGAAGGGAAAGGATTGTAGGAGCCAGAGGTATCAAGGACACCACAAGAAAAATCAACCAACCTGGACTCACGGGGGCTCACTGAGACTGAGTGGATGATCAGGGAACCTGCATGGGTCTAACCTAGCCCTCTGTGCATTTGTTGTAGTTGTGACGCTTGGTGTCTTTGTGGGATTCATAACAGAGGGAGCAGGGATGGTTTTGCCTGTTTGGGGGATCCCTTTCCTCCTACTGGGTTGTCTTGTCCAGTGTTAATATGGTGGGATGTGCCTAATCTTACTGCAATTTGATATGCAATGTCTGGTTGATATCCCTAGGAGGCCTGCCCTTTTCTGAAGGGAAATGGAGGAAGAACGGATGGGGAGAGGGGAGGGACTTAAAGAGGAGAGGAGGGAGAGGAAGCTGCAGTCAGAATGTAATATATGAGAGAAAAAAATAATAAAAAGGAGGAGGAGGAGGAGGAAGAGGAAGAGGAGGAAGAGAAGAAGAGCAGCAGCAATACCAGCAGTACAAGCAGTACCAGCAGCAGCAACAACGACAACGACAACAACAACAAAGCACTGTCTTCTTCCTAAACTGGCTAGAAGAAAAAATCCTTTTTGACCCTGATTCCTCACTGCATTGAAGGGGAAGCATCCTGTCTCCTATCTCTTCCCTCCTCACACCCTGCTTTCTGGCTTCCCCACTTTGCCCCGCCCCTCCATGCCTCTCATAATCTCAAGAAGTCTAAAGTCAGGTGAGACTGCAGCTGTTAGCTGCCTCTCTCCCCTTCCACTCCGAAAAAATTAAGCCATAAGCCGTAGAGCAATTGCATTTACATCACTTGAAATTAAAAATGAACCACAGTTGTGACCTTGAAACACCTTTATAAATCCGTTCCTCTCCCTCCTACTTTCCTCTCAGATAACCCCAATGGCTTCTGAAAGCAATGGTTTACTGCAGAACAACAGGTTTTCAGGCTTCAGCCAGCCCTGGCAAGATCACCTCAAGTCTTGCTAAGGGGAAGCTTGCTGTGCCCAGACCCAGGCTCACTCAGGAGATCTTCGAAGGAGTCCTGAGAATCTGAGCATGTAACAAATTCCCAAGGGATGTTGATGTTTCGGGTCCAGTGATCCACACTGAGAACCAGAAGCCTATGCACAGAACTGCTAGGGAAAGACTAGAGAACCACAGCGTCACCTCTGGCGGTTGTGCTGTCAGTGAGGGTCCAGTTTTGATCAGAGGTTGTATGATTGCCAGTAATGGTATCACGGTGTGAACAATGTGTTTGAACAACTCCAGCTGAGGACGCTGTTCCCCCAGGGAGGTTGTAGAACCCTTGGACATGGGGCCTAGCTGGCAAATTCAAGCCACTAGTGGGCAGGCTTTTGAGGAGTGATAGCCAGGCCTTACTTCTGGTCCCTGAACCCTTGATAAGCCCCCAGCACAACCAGAAACTGTTAACTAAAATCAAGTCCTCCTTCCTCTAGTTACTTGTGTCAATTTGTTGCAGCAATAAGAAACACAAGCGGATATAAATAGAAAGGTTGAGTCTGAACAGACCAGTTGCTTCAAGTATTCTCTTCTCTGCAGGCCTCACAGTTAAAGAATCAAGAAAGGGAAAGTGAAATCTTGTGTATAGATCTGAAGATCGTTTAGCCAATCAGCTGGTGGGATTCCTGGTGCCTCCTTCCTATTTGCATTTTCTCTCTTAGGCTGCCCAGGGTGCTTCTCACTGGGCACTGGAATCAGACAGCCTTGGAGGTAGCACCCGGTTGACTTTCTGTATACTCCTCCTGTGTTAAGCAACTTTCTGTCAAGTCTTATTTTGGCTCACAGTTTTGGAGCTCCTGATCCATGACTGACTGATGCCCATTGCATTGGGCCTGTGGTGGCCTAGTACATCATTCAGGGAGCACACAGTAAAGGTCAGTCTTCCACATCATGTGTGGATACTGAAAGAGGAAGAGACCTGCACTCGTCAACCCTCTTAGAGAGCACACACACCCCTCCCCAGTGACTCGACCTAAAACATCCCCATTAGTCTCCAACTCTTAATGTTTCCACTACTTTTCAATACCACAGAGCCAAGGATAAATGGAAAGTTTCACTTGTTGAGAGGCTTTTGATGGCCAGTCCAGATCCAATACCCCACTAATTTTTATCCTTCAATTTTCCTCTATAAAACTGGGACAAATGATAGAAGCTATGAATCATGCCATGCTGGGGGTTAGCTTTCATGTCCATGCATGTACACTGACGTGCACAGTTCATGTCCACTCTCATCATGAATACCTGTGACATTTTACTTTTCTCCCATGAGAATATTCAATGCATTAAATACCACTCTACAAACCTGGTAAAATTGGTGCAGCCATTAACCTGAGGAATACCGGCCAAGTAACTCTAAGACAGGAATCACATAAGATGGCCCAAATATTAAAAGTATATTCTGTAAAGAACATGTTTAATATATTATTTTGACCTAGAAATACTGGACATTTACATTTGAGAAAAAAATAGGATTTTTCACTAATAATATATTCTGTGTGGTTACACTCTAAAATACAAACCATAGAGAAGAATCATTGGCAAGCAAGTCTGCAAATAACTTGCTTGGGCTGATATAATTAAGGACATATTTTATACCATTCTAAAAACTACCTTCCCTGAAAACCATTATTTTATGTATGTGACCCAACAAAAAGGAAGAGACCTGTAAGGGTCTTCTCTCTTCACCTCACAAAGATACCATGTCTAACCCACCACTCACGTCCATTAAATAGCCATGGTCAGTTAGGAAACACAGTGGCAATACTCAGTCCCCCAGCTATGCCTGGCCAGTTCTCTCTTCCATCGGCTGACTCCCGTATTCACCAGATCTCGTCTAAGAAAACAGAATGAGCAGGTGACTACCATACACACTGAACTTTCCAATTCTATCCTTCAAACGCCCTTGCTCCTCCTCGCTTGTGTTTCCTTCTTCACATAAAGGGTAAGAGAACCACAAAACTGTAAGAGCAGGCTTCAGGTTTGATAGAAATAGGTCAACCCCTAATTACACCACGAAGAGCCAAAGCTGTAAAGTTTGAGCAATGTGCTCAAAGGAAAGCAGTCCTGGGAAGAGTGGGCCTTCCGGTCCCATGCAGCATAGTGTCCTCCATACCCAGAACTCCACCCTTAAAAGGAACTTTTGGTGATGGATGGTACACAATCAGATTCCATGGACGAATAGCCCTGACGAATAGACACTTCCCGATACTAGTGGACACTACTTCCAGGTGGTGAAGATGAAGTTACCAGGAGCAATAGCAGGTGTCTGAAAGCAGGGAAGGAAGACTCAAGGCTCCAGAATGCAGAACGGCAGACAATGAAGAGGTTACACTCAACAATAAAAAAGACCTATTAACCCAAAACCATAAAGCCTGATGCTAAGAATTGCGCTTCGGAAATCTGACCGAGGCAATAGTTTTCTTTAATCTTCCATAGTGGTTCTTGTGAAATCACAGTGGCCCCAATGTTTTTACTGAAATGAAATTTTAACTTTTAAAAATCCGAGCTTCTGTCCGAGGAAGCAATACTATTTTATCAGTTTACACCACTCCCAAACACCCTCTGTTGGTGTGGTTTTGTGGTTCGCTTGTTTTTCCTTCCAAACAGGCCTGCTGCTATCTAGACCTGTGGCTTCCTTCTGTGAGGAAAGGGACCCTTGAGGTAACTGTATGAGTCGCCAGTCTGGCAATGAGTAGCCAATTCTGGTCCCAGTACTTTGATGGCGTCTCCACCTGAACTGACTCCGGGCCTCCAGATGACCACTGTAGGTTCTTCCACTCAAGATTTACCACCTCAGAGACAACCCCCGCACGACCTCTTCTGGCCACAGAAGGTCAAGGAATTTACATCCTCCCTTAGCCAAGGCACATGGGCCAGCATCATCCCTGGGACCTGGGCGAGTGCTGGCCAAGCCTTGGCACTCAGAATCAGAGAGCAGCGAGGTCACATCTCACTGAAATCTGTTTTCTTGGGTTCCAACCTCTTCCTTTTTCAGCCACGAACCAAAAAGGAAAAAAAAAAAAGTTGATTTAAGACACATACAGGGCGGAGTTCGACAGGTCAGGGAAGGCGGCAGAGCTGACTGGCACCTAGGGACAACACCAATTTCTCCCGCACTCTCGCTGCAGTCCGCGGGGTGCGCAGGTGCTGCCAAGGAACAGACCAACCTAAGGACAGACTGGAACCACCTGGGCCAACTCACAAAAGAGGAATCCACTGGATAGAATGTCTGAAAGTGACTGGAAAGCAGGGCTAAACCAACCCACACAACTCAGAAAGCCAGACGGGACAGGATTCTAAGTCATTAACCACATCAGAGAGGACTGTCCACGCACCGCCAGGCCAGCGTACACACAAACACTCACAGACATACACTATCTACTCTGCCCTAGTTGGAATGGCGATTCGGGAACAGGTACGTGGTGTCCGGCCTTGGGACACCTGCCCGGCGACCCGCGTCGCTGCAGGCAGCTCGTAGTGCAGTAGAAAGCAGGCGATCCCAGCTGCCGCCCAGAGGGATGCTCGTTGGCATCCCACCTGGAGAGCCTCGGGGACCGTGGTGGCCGTGACAGCTTTAGATGTTTCCCACTTATCACCCTTTTCCCGGGTGCCCAACTTTTGCGGGGCCGGCGCAGCCCTTCCTTACCCAAATACTGCCGCAGGTCGAGCAGGAAGCGAGGGGGTCCCCCGCTGAGCTGGTAGAAGAGGGAGCCCAGGCAGAAGACCAGCAGGGTAGCCATGCAGAAACCGTAGTCCCGGAGGGAGAAGCGCAGGAAAGGCAGCAGCGGGATCCGGCGTTTGCTGCTGCCCAGGCACGGAGGGGCGCCCCCCACAGGGGCCCCATGGGGCCAGGGATCCCCGCCGCCGCTGGGATGCTGCTGCTGCTTCTTCTTCATCGCCGGCTCCGCCGCCTCGCACAGCCCGCCCGGGCCAGGAAGAGGTCACCCATCCGCCGCCAGCCGGAGCGCCTGGCCGGCCGTCTGCACATGGAGAGGGACGCGCCGAGGGCAGCCGGGTGGGGGCGGGGAGGGGCCGAAGTTGCCGGGCTCAGGGTACTCTGCTCATCTTGGTCCCCCACCGCTCGCTGCGGCCCCAAAGGGCCCTAGATGTCCCGGGCCCCGCCGTGGGGGTGGCGATCGCAACCCACGCCCGGTCGCGCGTCCCGCTAGCAGTCCTGGGTCCCGCAGCAGCCCGGCGCCCCAAGTCCCGCCGCGCCCCGGGCTCGCTCCCGGCTCGCCTCCAGCGCCAGCGTGGACCCCCCGGGCTTTGTGTGGGTCGCGGGCGGCGTGTTTGGTCCCGGCTCAGGCTCGGCTAGCTCAAGGCAGGGAGGATCGGGAGGCGGACACCACCCTCTCGCTCCACCTCCTTGACAGGGGCTTCCCTCCCCTCCTCGTCTCCCCTCCCCTCCCCTTTCCCCGGCGCGAGGCGGCCGGCTCTCTTCCCTCCCTGGCCCTCCCCTCCCTCTCCTCCCCAGGGCTCGACGCTGGACTCGGTGTCACGTTACGGTTTCTGCTGGGGCGGGCAGGGGTGGGGAGAGGAGGGAGCCCGAGGATCAGCAACAAGGAAGAAAGTTTCTGGGTGTGTGGGGTTTTTTTTTCCCCTTCCATTCTCTACAATCTGGTCTCGGTTCCTGCGCTACCAGCGACCTCTTGGGGCCTGCTGACTTCCCTCTCGTAAACAGTCACCGTGTTGGAGGATTTGACTACGTTTGTCTTTTCATTTTGGGAACTTAATTCTCTTTCTATATCCCAAGCGACCCATCTACCAAAGGCCGAGGTAAAGTGTGCTGGAATATGGGTTCAAAACCTAGCCGGGACGGTAAAAAGGACATGGCCAGGCATAGCGTAGAGTAGCGCCTGCACTCCCCTGGCTCAGAATCGGAGGCGCCTTTTTACTTGCCCTCCCTGGTCTTTCAAGCACTCGACTGAAAACAAGGGTACTCGGCCGACTGGAGGAAGTCCTTATAGCAGATATAAAAGGAGGAGGCTCTGAGCTCTCACATACCTGTTTCACCATTTCTCTTCCTACCGCGGGGAAGTTTCCAGAACTGAAAGAGCCCGCGGAGCTTCCCAGATACCAATCCGAGGACGGGGCTGGTGATACTTGATACAACTGCACACTTAATCGGGTTTTTGTTTGTTTGTTTGTTTCGGTTTTTACCAATCGCCAGATACAGAAGTGATATGGTTGGAGAGTTACATTGTGTTTCCAGTGTCCTAGATTGTGTTTCTGTGGCTGTGATAAACATTATGACCCAAAATAACATGGAGGAAAAAAGGATTTGTTTGGCTTACCAATTACAGTCCATTATGGAGGGAAGCCGAGGCAGGAGGAACCTGGAGGCAGGAACTAGAGCAGAAACTATGGAGAAATGCTGCTCACCCGCGGTGGCTTCCAGCCTCACCTCCTCCTGCTTTTTTTTTTTCTTTTATAAGTTCAGGGTCGCCTGCTTAGGAGTGGTTCAGCCTGCTGTGGCCCTCCTACAGCAATTAGCAATCAAGAAAATGCTCCCCAGATATGAGCACAGACCAATCTGTTAGAGAGAGTTCCTCAATAGTGTTTTTCTTTTCCAAGCTGAGTTAAGTTGGCCACAAGTGACACTTAGTGACATAAGCAGGTAAGACTGTGAACACGACAGATAGATTAACCACTGCAAGGTAGCACTGGCCAGATTTCTTCACGGTTTCCCGGGGATTAGAAAAGAAGAGCATTTAGCTCAGGCCACATGATTCTGATGCCTCTCATCTCGGATCCCTAACTCATTCTAAATATTCCAGTAATCGGGAGATGAAGGGAGAGGAGGGGGTTAAGAACCTCATAATTCCAGGACTGTCCTCCTGAAAACTTTTAAAACCTTGTGCATACAGAGACTATTCCAGAGAAAATTGAGGAATGAGATCCTAGGAGCAAGAATTCACAATTAAAGGGCAGAAAGCATACTGGTTAGTTTTAAATGTCAACGCATCACAACCTAGAATCGCCTGATAGAATCTCAATTAAAGAATTGCCTACACTGGATTAGCCTATGGGAATACCTGTGGAGGACTGTCCGCTATTGTTTAATGTGGGAGGGTCCAGCCCACTGTGAGCCACGCTATTCCCTGGGCAGATGGTTCTGGACAGTATAAAAGAGCTACTTGAGCATGAGCCAGCGGACGACATTCTCCATTCGGAGAATGCTGCTACTCTTTTGTGGCTTGGGAAGAACACAGTATGGAATAGCAAATAGGCCTGCCTTCGAGTTCCTGTCTTGAGTTCCTTCAGTGAGGAAATGTGATTTAGAATTATAAGCCAAATAACCCCTCTCTCCCTAAAGTTGCTTGTGGTCAAGTTATTTCTCACAGCAATGGGACCTCAAACTGAACAAATGTGGCTTTCCCAGGACCTGAATATGAACTTCCGTTCACAAGCTAGAACATAGGTGAAGACAACACAAACCACAGGCCAGAGAGTTATGAGGTGGGCAGCACCACACACAGCTACACTCTCAAAGAATCACTACTGCGTAGGCACCAACTGTCCCTGTCCTGCATTCTCCTGGTCACTTGCTAAGGTCTAGGAGTGCTGTTTGGGAGACCAAGTAGAAAAGAGCCCCTTTGTTTGTCACAAGAGCTCCTAACTGGAGTGCTAGCGGCCTACTTCACGGTTACTCCATGAAAGGGAGATTTCTCTGGATTAATGTGTACACTTTAGAGATGTGACTGTCCCTTAGAGAATTAAGCCCATCAGTCATTGCTCATTAGTGTGAATTACTTTCATCAGTACAATGAGTGGCCCAGAATAGATTCCCAATTAATAATTTCTGAGTTGATAAAGGCAGGCCAGCAGATAGCAGTTGCCAAGCAATCTTCCTAATGTTTTAGAGACCTCCTCTGACATCTGGTCCTGGAGCAGAGCCTGGTCCTGTGATCTGAGTCATTGTGTAAAAGAACGTGTGTAAGACCTTCTGGGTTTGTGATCCCACCCCTGGTTTCTGGTGGCAGCTGTCAACGTTCTGTGGGGGGAAAGGCCCACTTGCTCTAGGCAATCTGATTGGGAAGCAGACACATTGGAGAAAATAAGTGAATGTAAAAATTCAAAAAACAAAACAACAACAACAAAAACCCTATAGTGGGGCGAGCAATATAGCCTAGTGGTTGAGCCCCTATTTTCATTCACACAATGCCATGGGTTACATTTCCAGTGTGGAAAAGGTAAAGCCTGAGGACCTAAGTTCAATCCCCACAACCCACATAATAGAAGACAAACATGGGAGCATGTGTTTGTGATCCCATTGCTGGGGAGGTGGAGACAGGTAGATCTCTGGGGCTCACCAGCAGCCAGCCCAGCCTACATGGTGAGTTTCCAACTAACTATCGACCCTGACTCAAGGACGAAACAAAGCAAACGACAAAAATTAAAGAAAGATGCAGAAAGATTAAATAAGACCCAAAGAACAAGACAGAAGTTGTCTTCTGACCTCCAAATGTGTGGATACACACATAATCACACATCTGTGCACACATATGCACACACACACACACGCACATACATACACACGAGCAATAGCAAAAGTATGAAGAACAAACTATGACAAGAATTATGCTCTGAACAAAACAGATCTGATCTTTTAAAATATCATTGGCCTAGACATCTTTTAAAAACTTACAGAAGAGAAAGAGGAGAGATAAAGTAGTTTTATATAGGGGGAAAATGGTTCATATTTTTATCCAAGAGAAACCGACCTGTTTCAATAAAACTTTGTTCTTCAAAGTCCCATAAATGATTTTTCTAAAAAATTCAAGTGTTTATTTTAATAAATGGTATCTTTATCTTAATAAGATAGTATATCTACTCAACATAGAAAATTGTGCCAATTTTTATTATATTCTCATAATTTAGTATACTATGTTTGCAAATCTCAATTGTCAACTAGAGAGATTTAGGTTGTCTGAAAAGCAACCCTTTGAGTGTGTGTGTGTGTGTGTGTGTGTGTGTGTGCATGTGTTTGTGTGCAGAGACATTTAAGAGATGTGCAAAGACCCACCCTAAACATGGGCTGGGCCATCTCACCAGCTGGAGTCCTGGGCTGATTATAAAGGAGGAACAGAGTTGAGCACCAGTGTTCATCTCCCTCGGCTTCCTGACTGTGGATGCAATGTGGCCAACTAGCCACCTCAAGTTCCCACTGCCGTGCTTCTCCCACCCGAATAAACCTATTCTGTCCTTCCTGAGTCAGTTTTGTTAACTGTGTTTTGGAGCAATGAGCAAAGTGATGCATACACACACACACACACACACACACACACACACACACACACACACACATACACATATATATATATATATATATATATATATATATATATATATTCTTCTTCAGCAACACTACCCTAGGTTTTTCCACTCCTTCCCTCTCCAGTGGCTTCTCCTGTTTCCCACCTTAGTTGCTCACTCCTGTCCTCAGGCCACATTGGACCTCTTCCACCAGATAACAACTATGTCTCCAAAATCTCCTTGCAAGCATTAGTCACAGCTTCTAGCATGGCATCCCTTCTGGCCTTACTCCAGAGATTTCTCAGTCTTCTCAGTAGAACCCTCAACTCATTGGCCTTTACTCACTAGAATCTCTCCTGCCTTCTCCTCCTGGTTTGAATCCGGATCAAGGATCCTGATCCCTTCTGATCTATGCTGTCCTTTCTCCCTTTCATACTTTATGCTACAGTACTTTCAGAGAAAACTAGATTCAGTTAAACACAACGGTACACTTGAATTAGATTACAGAAAAGCATAAGGCTGCTTCCTGGTTTCTTATTAAACTCCCATACATTTCAGATGGATGGATGAATGAATGAATGAATGAATGAATGAATGAATCATCTCCCTGCAACTAGCTCTTCATCCAGTCTTGAGATTATGGAGGGGGTGTGAATCCATGGCACTTTGTTGGGTGTTACCAACATGACCACAGTGCTGTGCTCAGACACCTTTCTAAAATTTCTTTGAAAATAGAGAAGCTTCAGGAAAATCTTGGTCAAAATGCACAAATTGAAAATGGCAGATCATAAGACAGTCTATGGAAATAAGACTTGAGACAAGGTGCTGAAGTCATTGGGACACTATCTTTGGTAAGCATTGGTCTCACAGAATGAGTTAGCTCCTGTAAAAGTGAGTTGTACAAGAATGAATCTGGGCCCTGACTCTCTCTGTCTTCCTTTCTCTTCATGTAATCTCTCCTAGCTTGGTGCCTGATGCTGGGATGTGGTCCAGTCAAGAAGTGCCTGAACCAATGGAACTAGCTAATCCTTGACTTTCTCCAAAACAGTAACTAAATGAATCCCTTTTCTTTATAACATATCCACCCTTGGATATTTTCCTGTAGTACCAGTAAACAAACTAATTCAAAAAGAATTTAGCAGAATTCTTGATTCTATTTTATTCCAATAAATGGTATAGAGAAAACAATATTCACACCAGTAAGATAGACATGAGTTAGATATTTTCAAGAATAAACCACACACTCAAAGAACTTTCACTAAGTGCTAATATGATTTCAAGTCCTAGCATAGACACTGTAAGTCTAGTTGTTACAATGTATTGTTGACTTCCTGTCTCTAAGATAGATCCTAGAGCGGATACTTTTCTTCCAAAGCAAAGTTTAACTAAAATTCCTGGTTGCATTTATCTAAAAGCCTAATGAATTACCTAAAAGATCATTTGTAAATTTATTTTTTAAAGCAAAAACTGTTATCACTTTTGAGACAGTGGGACCTGGGAGAATGGAGTCAACAAATGAGGCAGACTAAAGTCTCATGCAAACAGCCCACTTTATTTAGAGCATCAGACGATTTATGTTCTAGAGGGTTAAAACAGTTCATCTGAGTAAAGTTCTCATGCGTTCAAGGTGTATACAATTACAAGGGTAAGCTCACATGGAGCAAAACCACGTTTTTTCCATAGAGGCACATAAAACAAAATTTAAACATTTAATTGAATAACAGCAGAAGTCAATAATACATAATCAAGTAAAGTCACTCCTATCTGCCACACCTGGGAGGAACATGAACACATATTCCAAGAACAGTTTCGAGTTTTGAAGAAACTGAGGTCACGAAATTCTTGTTTTCTTAAGAGTGTCTTCAATAGCACACAGAATTCTCTCATGACTCCACTCTTGGACTATGTTTTAGCAAGAAAACTTTAATAACACATCTAAAGGCTAAATGTCCTACCTTAATTGGTAATACCTTATTAAAGTATTACCTTAATTATATTAAGGTATAAATCATTGTTTGGTCCAAATTTTTACATGTCTGGGCAACACAGAGTCTTTGACTAGTTTTACAATTCAGCTAGCTCTGGTTTACTAGTGTTTCCACGAAATTCTAACCTGGGTCATCCTGCTTATCTCTTACTTATGAAAGTTCTTTATTAGACTTAATCTGTCAATATAAAGTCAGCTTACTCATTTAAGTCATGTAGTACGTAAATAATTAGTACTGGAAAGCGGCTGAGACTCTGTGAACAGAAATGTGTGAGACAGACTGTACAGTCTTGAAGTCACAAGTTTTCCAGGAAGACAAAATGCTGCATAAAACTTGACAGTAACTTTTAAATGCTATACCTTGTTTGTGGCATGCTGTAAATACTTGAGCCTTTCATATCGTTAGAGACACCCAGTATTCAGTTTGTTTACAAAAGGAATAACTTGGTGAATGGAAATAATATTTAGATATGGGAATACTTATTAATTGGGGAGGTATATGTGGTGCTTGTCTATAATTTGTTAAGACAGAGACAAGAGGATCAGGAGCTCAAGACCGTCCTTAGTAACCAAGAGAGGGAGTTGGAGACCAGCTGGGTGTCTTAGTTAATCTGTTTTGTGACAAAACACAATGACCAAGGCAGCTTAAGGAAGAAGCTTATAGTTTCAGACCATCATGGTGAGGAGCACAGCAGCAGGCAGGCAGGCAGGCAGGCAGGCGGGCAGCAGGCAGCCAGGCAGGCAGGCAGGCAGGAGGCAGGCAGCAGGCAGGCAGGCAGGCAGGCAGGCAGGCAGGCAGGCAGGCAGCAGGCAGCAGGCAGCAGGCAGGCAGGCAGGCAGGAGGCAGGCAGCAGGCAGGAGGCAGGCAGGCAGGCAGGCAGGCAGGCAGGCAGGCAGCAGGCAGGCAGGCAGGCATGTTCCTGGAGTAGTAGCTGAGAGCTTACATTGATCCACACACATGAGGCAGAGAGCTAACTGGGAATGACTTGAGCTTTTGCAACTTTAAATGTAGTGACCCACCTCCTCTAACAAGGCCACACCTCCTTCTCTTTCCCAAACAGGTCCACCACCTAGGAGCAAAATATTCAAATATATGAGCTTATGGGACAACTCTCACTCAAACCGTCACAGTAGGATACTTGAGACTCTGTCTTAGATGGAACTCCAGTATGTATGATCTAGGCTGGCCCTTGGCCTCTTGGACCACTGTGATCCTCCTGCCTAAGTCTCCTGTGACCCTGAAGTTGTGATGGAACTCTCTTTGCATGGCCACTAGTCTGACATTATTGGTGCAAAGAGCACGGGGCGGGGGGGGGGGAGGGGGAGGAGAGCCCAGGAATCTGGACCTCACAGGCTCACAGGAGGTCTCCGAAAACCATTCCTAGTAACTCATCATTTTCTCTCTTTACATGCACCTCACATCTCACATAAAGCGTTGGCCGATCGTGAAATATGCCTGATACTTTTCATGCAGCTGGGTGCAGAAATGAATTCCAATATACTCATTTATTACAAAGATGTTCTGGCCTTTATCGGACCGGTGGTTTGATCGAGTCGGGTGCCTTGCCTATGCAGCATGAAAATAAAGGAATGTTGGATGCAGTTGTTAGAACATTTATCTAAGTGAGTGCTGTTCCTTTCCGATGGTGGGTTTGTTTTAACACCAAGACCTCTGCTCAAAAGACAAAATTTTCCTATTTTTCTGAAACTGGTTACACTCCAAACTCTACTCCCTCCTAAGGAGACGATTAGAAGGGCAGAAATCTAGCTCAGCTCTTTCCAGTTGGGGAAGACAAAGAAACATCTTTCTCACTTAGTCCTGTTGGGATCACTATTCAGTCAGATTCAAATGCAAGCTCCCTGCTGGGGTATCTCCTATTCCCACCCAAGGTAGTTTCTTCCAGATGAAGGGCTAAGTATCTCACCAGGACAGAAGAGGGCGCTGTGTGGCTCACCAACGCAGACTTACATTTGAGGTCTGCATTAAAGTCCACAGCAGGGAAACTGCTTGACTCTAATTTTCACTGCCTTGCCATCTAGTTTGGTTGGACCCATCTGATCCAAATCTCCGAAGCCAACATGAAGTGCCACAACGAATCTGGATAAGCCATTGTCACCTTGAAGGTTAAGAACTTCTGGGTTTGGGGATATCAACTTGCCTAAGGCCAACTGAAAAGTCATTTCTTGTCTTTCCTGCTTAGATTCCTTCCTTCGCCACCTCTCACCTCTGGCCTGTTGGCACTAGGGCAATTCAGTATTCTTCAGGCAGCTTATGAATCTCCCATCTTATGTAAATGCAGACAGACCTGGTTGTGGTAGCAACACCCCTGTCTTATTTTTAGCTATTAAAGTAAAAATGCCACAGATCAGGTCACTAAACATCAAACATTCATTTTTCTCCCACCTGTGCATCGTAGAAATCCAAGAGAAAGCCCCGGCAGATCTGGCACCTACTGAACAACAACGATCCTGGCTTCTGTCCCAATGCCATGAAAAAGAGCATCTCCAGTCTTTCTCACAAGTGTGTAAATCTCAGTTCTGAGGGCCCCAACCTTTAACTTGAAGACCTCATCTCCACATTCTATCACACGAGGGGACTGTGCTCCAAACATATGAGTGCGGGAGGGGCAGAAACAGACAGCCATGGCAGCTTATAAACAAATATCACACTCAATTTTTTTCTTCTTTCTTCCACCTCAGACTCTGCAAACTAGAAGTGTTTTCCTTGTCAGTATTAACAAAAGAATGACAGTAAAAAAACAAAAAACTCAAACCCAAAACAAACAAAACAAACCCCAGGAAAGGCATTCAAGGGAATTGTTCAAGCACCATAACAATATTCATTTTATTGTGGGCCTGTGGCTTTATGTTTCTTGAATTCTGTTGATGTTGGCAGCTCCTTGAATGAAATATACCCTCACACTCTGAAGACTAATTTGACTCTTCAGAGAAAGCCAGAACTAGTACCAGGCAGTGCTGATAGACAAAGTAGGTAAACTCTCTTGTTGATCAGTAGACAAAGAGGGAAAAGATATAAGAAAAGAGAGGGCCATCTCTCCTGCTAAGTAACCGAGTGCCTAGGGAATGAGACTCACTCCCAAGAGAAAGACACTATTCCCTTCTAGCGACATAGGTTTTAGAAGCCCACCTCCTAACACCAGCACTATGGTGACCACATAGAGACACAAACTTGGAGGGAACAGACCACCCCCAAACCATAGTAGGAAGCTACCTGGAAAGTTGTTTTGGGTTGTAGTGGGCAAACACAGTCTGGAACTAGTCTCAGCCTTTCCGTTTCTGTACCCCCATCCCCACTCCCAGCCCCAAACGGTTTCCTGAAACTGTTACGTGACCAGAAGACATGTAAACACCATACCTCAGACTAAGCATACTGTTCAGCGGCCAAGCACTTCCCTAGAATGCACAAGACTTTTGAGGGATGCTCCTCACCCCACCCGACTCCCCAGCCAAGCTAGGATAAGATTAACAAAAGCAGCTTAAGTGGGGGAAAGGGCTTATCTTACAGTTCGTGACATAGAAGCGGAGGCAGTAGCATCTGGTCACATCACATCCACAACCAGGAAGCAGAGAGGGATGAATACTTGCTTGCAAGTATTAACTCCATGTTATAAGATCCAGGATCACGTGCCCGTAGAATGAGTCAGCCCACAAGTAAGATGAGTCTTCCTACAGGTATTAATGTCATCAAGATAACTCCCTAGGGGCCCATCTCTCAGATGATTTTAGAGTCTGTCAAGTTGACAAAAATCATGGCAAAGCTCTTGGTTTAGTCCACAGTACTGATACAAAGAATTAAGTGTGCAAGAAAAAGAGAGGAAGTGGGCAGGAGGGAGGATGGGAGGGAGGAAGGGGAGAGAGAGAGAGAGGAGAAAGAGAGAGAGAGGGAGAGAGAGAGAGAGAGAGAGAGAGAGAGAGAGAGAGAGAGAGAGAGAGAACATGAGAACATGAAAACATGTACTTTAGAGAGATGGCTTTCAGGGAGTAAGCTCTTGTCATGCAAGCATGAGGATCAGAGTTCATATCCCCAGGACACATAAAAAGCCGAGTGTGATAGCATCCCTGCATTCCTCTGAGGACATAGAAGGTGGACACAGGAGACTCCTCAGAACCTCACAGGCCAGCTAGCCTGGTGCTCTCAGAGATCAGCAAGGTGGAAGGGTAGGACAAACAACAGACGTTGTCTTCTGGCCCCCATATGCTCACCCGTGGCACATGCATTCATCATGGTACACATGAATGCACATTTACACATACCTTGTCCTTATGCATACATGCAGATTTTAAAACAAGAAACGGCCACATGTACACTTCACATTTGGTCTCTGAAACTAGCTCGTGTGATGTTATCAACCACTTAAAAAGCTTTGCAGGAAATTGTCTCAGTGTTGCCTCTATTTTGGGCAGCATGAAACAGACCCTGCTTTGAAACTTCAAAGCAGTTTCTTAGCCAAATAGTTACCAGTTGTGTTCAAGTTACTTCCATCTTAGCAGGCCTTGTACCTACAGAGTTGCCTCCATTCCTTATGCCAAGGTCTTTGCTAATTTGGAACATGAAGTGAGCTCTCTTCCCATTGCAGAGGACATGACTGGTGTTAACACATGTGAGCCGGGATCAGCAGAGGGCGGGTTGTGTCCTCTCTCCTTCCTTCCTAACAACGTCATTAGTCCTTGTTCAGTGGGCATATCACATTCTGCCCTGTCCTCTTAGAGAAAAATATTTCTCATGCTTTGTAAAGCAGTTAGAGTTTTTTGAAGAACAGCCAAATACTGAACTGTGAAGATGAGAGAAAGCTCTTCCAACAAGAGTCTTAGTCAAGATCCTCAAGGTCAACCTGATAGAAGATTTAGGAAGAGATTACAGCTTGAAATACAATCTTCTGGCTCTGCAAATCACTGGTCTTTTGGGCCTAAAGCCAATTCTTTTCTCCTCCTCCTCCTCCTCCTCCTCCTCCTCCTCCTCCTCCTT
>NW_021604601.1:1012075-1025840 GCF_004785775.1 Grammomys surdaster
TTTCCCTCTCCCTCTTCCCCTCCCCCTCCTCTCCCCCTCCCCCTCTCTCCTTCTCCTTCTCCTTCTCCTCCTTCTCCTTCCCTCCTCCTCCTCCTCCTCCTCCTCCTGGAACAAGCTGGACTTGAACTCAGAGAGCTGCCTGCCTCTGCCCCCAGAGTGCTGGGATTAAAGGCATGCACCACCGGTGCCTGGCTATTCCTCCTCTTTACACTCAGGTTTTCATTTCTGTCAAGAATATACACTAAGGATCACACTCCTGGGATCATAGCGCTTTAGTCTGACCCAGGTTGAGACTGAGCTGGCAAGGGAGGCGCACTGTCAGTTAGCTGCTCTTCTATATAGTACTCCAGGGAAATTGATCTAAGAAGTCACTCAGGGGTACTGAGCTGATGATGACAGTACAGACTCTTTAAGAAGAAGCAGTGGTTTGGGGAGGAGAAGAAACATCAGTTTTCACTAATTGGAGACAAAAAATATCATAGCCAAGTATCCTAAGTGTACTATGATCATGAGCAATATACCTTCAGTATATTGCAAAATGTGCTGTCATTAGTAGGAGGTGTTTCACTACATTTGTTTTGTTTGTGTGTGTGTGTGTGTGTATGTGTGTGCACATTCATGCATGCACATGCCATGCTTTTTTTATGTTCCATGGAGCATATGTAGAGGTTAAAAGACAACTTATAGGTCCTGGGTTTTTTCTTTCATGGGGTCTGTCTTAGTGCTTCTATTGCTATGACGAAACACTATGAGCAAAAGTCAGCTGGGGAGGAAAAGGTTTTTTTCAGCTCACACTTCCACATTGTATCCATCGTTGAAGGAAGCCAGGACAAGAACTCAAACAAGGCTGGAACCTGGAGGCAGGAGCTGATGCAGAGGCCACAGAGGATCGCTGTTTATTGGCTTGCTTTCCCTGCTCAGCCTGGATGCTCAGCCTGCTTTCTTATAGAACCCGGGACCAGCAGTCCAGGGAGGGCTCTCCCCCACTAATCACTAATTAAGAAACTTCCTTACAGCTGGATCTTATGGAGGTATTTTCTCAACTGAGCCTCCCTCCTCTCTGATAACTCTAGTTGTGTCAAGCTGACAAACACAATCAGCCAGTACAAGGTATCAGGCATGGAACTCAGGTCGTTAGAGGAAAGTGCCTTTACTCATTAAGCCATCTCATTGGCCTGATGAAACACATTTTTCATAAAGTGTTGGTACACACATGTAAGAATAGGAAAGATTACTTTGGGGTTGAAGAAATTAGAATCCAAATAAGTCACAGAACATGCACAAAGAGTATTGTTTGCAAGTGGAAAAATCAGAACTCAGATACCAATCTTGCAAATATATCCTTAATATTTTTCTACAATATGGTGACTTGGGTCCCTAGAGAATCTGACCAATCTATGAACTCACCCCCTCACACAAAAGTGCACACAATTTAAAAAAATAATTTCAGTTCATCCATGGTCTCTAGGAGATCCCAAATTCAGACTAAGAACCACTACACAGTGCTCTCCTGGATGTGTCTGAGTGCATTTATCAAATGAGAATATGATGTTTCACCATTACTCCTGAAGACAAGGATAGGCTTAATTTCTCAGCATATGTTGGGATAAGCTTTTGAGTAACGTTGGAAATAAAGAGTCTTTCTTCACAGTATCTTGATATTTAAAATACCCCAGAGATAGTGAACATGTCCCCAGTGGTAGCCACTTTGGAACGGAAGAGCGTGTTGGGTCATGGAGCCAAGGGAGCACTAGCACTTCAGGAAGACAATGAACAACTGTGGCCAAGGTGCCTGAGATTCAAATGTCCCCTGCGCCCATTTCCTCTCATTCCTTTCAGTAAAAGAAACCACTAACTAACAGGACACTTGGCCACTTATGTAGATAGATACTACATTTTCTAGGCTCCTTTGCAGGTAGGTGTGGCCATATGGCTGAGGCCAAGTCAGAGGATTGTGAGACAAAAGAGCTGTAGGGAAGTCCTAGATGAGTGTGCACCCTTCTGGTCTCATTTCCCAGGTTCCATAGACTTGAATATGGATCTGGAAATGGCTCAATGTCAGTCAAGGACATGGGGCAGGGTTTTGAGGAACACTGGGGGACCTGAGGAGGGGAATGTTATCTCCATATGATTTTATACAGTGGATCAGCCTACCTGAGGTGAAAGAAATTAGCTTCTCTGGAATCTCTGTGTGCAGGGGTCCCTTTAGTACTCTAGCCAACACCACAACTAAGTCACACATCAGTAAAGATGAAAGAGAAGTCATATAGAACTGAGAGGTGCATATTCTCATTATTTCAGGTGTAAGACTGGATCAGAAACCTGATAGTAAATTAAAGAGCTAATCTTTACACCCTCCATCTCTTCAGACCACCATGGGTTCTAGAACAGAGGAGAACACATGGAATATGTTCTCAGAGCACTTATTTTGTAATGGCCAGGTTATAAAATAAATACATGAACAAATCACAAGACTACTATCTCGGCACGTATCAAAAAGAAAATGAAACTGGGAAAGTGGCTGCAAGGCTCTGCCTCACATAGAGTCGGTCAGACTATCAAAGCAAAGTTGAAGCTGAGAAAAACTAGACAAAAAAGGATTAAGGGTAAAGCTATAACTAGATCCCGGATGAGGGCACCAAGCACAGGGAATAGCAAATATGGAGTCCTGGAGAAAGGGATACACTTATTCAAGGCAAGCAATCTCAATACCCCATTCCAATAATGCTCTATTTTGATAGAGTGATTTAAATATTCAGACAGAAAAAAAAAACCCTCAAATTCATTTCACAGGTAATTTCACTTCCCTGGCAGCTAGCAGGACAGTATCACCAGAAGAAAGCTTACATCGAGAACCAATTAATTTATCAAATAAGATTTCATTTTGGCCTGAGTTGTTCTTGACAGTACTGAACTATACCGATTGATCTTCTCTTGCCAAATGGGTTTGCCATCAGCACATATGCACTTTTCAGCACACAACCACTTCCTCTTAGCACATACCCACTTCCTCTTAGCACATATCCACTTCCTCTTATCACATACCCACTTCCTCTCAGCACATACCTACTTCCTGTCAGCATATAACTCCTTCATCTCAGAGTATACCTACTTCCTGTCAGCACATACCTACTTCCTCTCAGAACCCACCCATTTCCTTTTAGCACACACTCACTTAGCACACGTCCATTTCCTCTCAGAGCACATCCTCTTCCTCTCAGGAGTACAACCATTTCCTCTCAGTACATACTTGCTTCTTCTCAGAACATACCTATTTCCTGTCAGCACATACCCACTTTCTCTCCAATTTCTTTCCTATCAAAAGCAGATAGCTTGCTACTGAGTGTTTTAGTTTATTCAATGGTTTACATATAGAAACTTAACCATGGCAATGTGTATATTCCTAACAAAACGTGTCATTTTTTAACCAATGTCTGGAGAAGTTAAGAAGTCACTCGGGGTGTGGGTGGTTTCATGGAGTTCTGTGATAGAACATTTAGGAGCAGGCAGGTCTTTTGATAGCCCCCATGAAACAAAAAACAGTAGGAAGGAAGAATGTTTAGTAATGGAATTTCTCTTTATGAAGAAGCTCATGCAAAACAGGGCTAGAGAGATGCTTCAGCAGGTAAGAGTGCTTTCTGTTCTTCCAGAGGACCCACCAGACAGCTCACAACTATCTGCAACTTCAGCTTCAAGGGACCTAATGCTTTTGACCTCTGAGTGCACATTGACCACCAGTGTGCAGATGCTTACATAAATACACACACACATGCGCACACACATGGACACACATGCATACACACACATGCACACACACATGCACACACATACATGCACACACACATGCATACACACACATACATACACATATGCACACACATACATGCACACACACATGCATACACACACATGCATACACATATGCACACACATACATGCACACACACGCACATGCACACACAGACACATGCATACACACATGCACACACATACATGCACACACACGAATACCCACATGCACACTGGCATGCATACACACACACCTACACACAATTGAAAAATACTAAAAATAAATCATTTTAAAATTTGTAGCAGAAATTTGAACTCTGGGCTACACAAATCAAATAAATGCACATGTATGAAGTCATGTATTGTTTGTATCCTAGATGTCAATTATTAAAATTTTTCTCCAATTATGTTTGTTAGAGGAAAGGAAAAATTATGTTTTCTGTGTTTAAAAATTATTATCCAATGAAGAAATAATCAAAGGGCATGCAGTCAACATGTATAATGAAAATAATATCATAAAGGAAATTAAATTAAGAAAATCATCATGTACATTTTCTGGATTTTGTCACATTGATAGCATATGTTGCCTTTATAAACATATAATTTTTTAAAAGAATTATTTATTTTATGTATGTGAATATACTCTAGCTGTCTTCAGACACACCAGAAGAGGGTATCAGATTCTAGTACGGATATTTGAGAGCTACCATATGTTTGCTGGGAATTAAACTCAAGTCCTATGGAAGATTCTTAACTGTGAGCCATCTCTCCAACCCATAAACATATAATTTATTGTAAGTACATTTTTAAGAGATTTTTAAATTGATTTTTTTATTTATATATTTATGTATTTATGTATATGAGTATGTTGCTTGTGCCCTGGGCTGCCTGCTGCCCGACCCTACCTGCCCTTGAGGGTTGGAGATGAGGTGGTTCAGAATCAATGGCACAGACTTCAGGAGCAGGTGAGACCTTCACAGCAAGTCTTTCTGACTGCTGCTGCAAGCTCTTTTAATATGTTCCACCCACGTCCCACTGGTCCCCAGCAAGCATCTCTTCCAAACAGCAGTTCCTGATTGGCTGGCATTGTCTGCATCAGCAATCCTTGGTCTCCCAGGCAGTCTTCAATCAGGTCCTCCTTCAGGAGTTGCCTTTGTGACTCTGTGCCCCCTCCCCCCAATGCCATTCCTCCTACATGAGTACACTGTAGCTGTCTTCAGACACACCAGAAGAGGGCATCGGATCCCATGATAGATGGTTGTGAGCCACCATGTGGTTATGTGGTTGCTGGAAATTGAACTCATGATCTCTGAAAGAGCAGTCAGTCAGTGCTTTTAACCGCTGAGCCATCTCTCCAGCCCATACTGTAAGTAATTTTGTCATTTTAAATCAATGCTTACTCTGATAAATAATTCTGTATTTGTAACTTTTGGTCTTATCTTTAATAAGCCTCCTAAAATTATATTCATTTCTGACCTTAAATCTAGATTTCTATCTGTCTTAGCTAGGGTTTTTATTGCTGTGGAGAGATACCACGCCCATGGCAACTCTTATAAAGGAAAACAGTTAATTGAGGTGACTTACAGTTTCAGAGGTTCGGTCTACTACCATCATGGCAGGAAGCATAGCAGCATACAGGCAGATATGGTGCTGGACAGTAGTTGGGAGTTCTACATCTAGATCTGCAGGCACGAGAGAGAGAGAGAGAGAGAGAGAGAGAGAGGGAAGAGAGAGGAGAGAGAGAGAGAGAAGGAGGGAGGGAGGGAGAGAGGGAGGGAGGGAGAGAGAGAGAGAGAGAGAGACTGGGTCTGCCTTGAGCTTCTGAAACATCAAAGCCAGCTCCCAGTGTCACTCTTCCTCCAACGAGGCCACACACTGACTTGTTAACTAACCCACAGTAACAATCTCTCACAGACAGGTTAACTAACCCACGGTAACAATCCCTCACCAACAGGTTAACTAACCCACGGTAACAATCCCTCAGACACAGGTTAACTAACCCATGGTAACAATCCCTCACAGACAGGTTAACTAACCCACAGTAACAATCCCTCACAGACAGGTTAACTAACCCACATTAACAATCCCTCAGAGACAGGTTAACTAACCCATGGTAACAATCCCTCAGAGACAAGGTTAACTAATCCATGGTAACAATCCCTCACCGACAGGTTAACTAACCCATGGTAACAAGTCCTCATCAACAGGTTAACTAACCCACATTAACAATCCCTCACCAACAGGTTAACTAACCCACGGTAACAATCCCTCACCAACAGGTTAACTAACCTATGGTAACAACCCCTCACCGACAGGTTAACTAACTCACGGTAACAATCCCTCAGAGACAGGTTAACTAACCCACAGTAACAATCCCTCAGAGACAGGTTAACTAACCCATGGTAACAATCCCTCACCGGCACTCTTTTCCCAATTAGTCTAGCTTGTTTCAAGTTGGCAGCTAAAATTCGCCATCATGGTAAATTTCCAGTAGCAATGATATAAAATGTTCTTAGTGTTGGCTTTAATTTTTGGTGGGTTGATACTGCTGTCCCTTTTCCATTAATGATATTAGTAATTTGTTTCTGTTTTTTTTTTAAACAGAGTAGCCAGAATTTCGCCAATTTTGTTTTTTAAGTACTTTAGCTTCATTGATTTTTGTATATTTTCTGTTGATTTAGTTGATTTCCGTTTTATTAGTTTCTATCCCAATCTTTACACTTTTCTTTCTTCCTTGGATTCTGTTACTCTTTCTTAGTATATATATGCTTTCCCTGAAACATTTTTTATATATTGTATTTTAATTTTAACATAACTTCAGATATTTTAAACATTTGTTTTGATTTCTTTTTAATAAACTACTTTAAATGTGCTGTTCAATCTCTACATAGTTAGATGTTTTTCTATAATATATTTCTCTGATTGTTTTAAACAGTTCAATTGTTGTTAGAGTGCACTTTTATAATTTGTCTTTTTAAACTCACTGAAATGAATTTTATGTCTTTTAGTCAATCTTGACAAGTACTCAAAATGAAGTTGAAAATAATGAAAATTTTGCTGTTTGGAATGGAACATTGTATTTATATGCCAATTTTTTAAAACAGAAATATGTATTGCATTACTATGTATTACATAGTTTTTGGACATTTACTTCTGTAGACTCAAGTCAGCATCTGGTACAAATTTCTTTATCCTAAGGAAGTGTCTTCAATATTTCCTGTAGTGGGGATGAAGAGATGGCTTGGGAGTTAAGAATGCTTGCTTCTCTTGCAGAGGACTGTAGTCTAGTTTCCAGCTTACTCATCAAATGGCTCACAACTGCCTGAAACTCTAACTCCAGGGGATCTAATGCCCTCTTTTGGTCTCTAAGAGAACTACATGCATAAAACACACACACACACACACACACACACACGCAGGCACGCACGCACGCACGCACATTCAATCTTATAATAAATAAGTCTTTAAAAATATTTCTTGTAGCACATTTTAGCAGTAATTAAAGAGTAATTACTTAATTTCTGCTTGTCTGAAGATGTATTTCCTCTTTACTTTCCAGGTAAGGTTTGGTGGTCTTGAAATACTGAATAGTCATTTGTTCCTTTAGCGGCATGGGCATACCATTCTCTTATTGTCTAGACTTCACTAAGTTTCAAGCTCTTTGCTATATTGGTTTTATTTTGTTCATTTGTTTGTTTGTTTACCTTATGTGGTTTGCAATTATTCTCTTATTGTTCTCAAGTTTTTATCTGTTTTTTCTGTATTTTGGCCATCCTATGTCTTAGTTTGGTTCTCTTCACATTTAACCAATTTGTTAACTGGATTTCTCAGCTTGTTATATATTAACATTTTTACTATATTTGGAAAATTTGACTTCATACTTTATTTCTGACCCCCATTTATGTACGTTGAACTATTTAGTATTTTCTCTACCATATGTCTAGTGCTTTTCATTTTCTTTCAAGTCTTAAATTTTTTGTAATATTCACTTCTTAGAGAAAGGCACATGGTTGTCATATCATACTAGTGAAGGGCACAGACCTTTTGTGAAAGTTTGTTTTCTCCTTCTACCATGTAGGTCCTGGGGGTTAAACTTAAATCAGCAGGTTTAGCAGCAAGAGCTACTACCCACTGGCTATCTCTCCAGTTCTATCGTTTTTTTCTATTTGTTTATGTTCTTTTATGACTGATTAGATTATATATTGGTCTGCATCCAAATTCATTGTTTCTTTTTTCAGATATCAACAATCTGAAGTTAAATTCATCTTCATCTTGTGAATTTGAAATTTCCGTTATTGACTTTTTCAGCTATAGAATTTCCATATGGTACCATTTATAGCTTCTGTCTCTCTATTGTTGCTAGTTTGTGATGAGTTGTTAGCATATTTCCCACAAACTCTTTGTAGGTGTTTACATTGAAGTCTTTTAATCCTAAAATCCAGCATCTGAGCCTACTTGGAGTTAGTTCCCACTGACTGTTTTAAACAACCATTTACTTCTTGTTTTGTTTTGTTTTTTAAATGTCTGGAGTTTTTTAATAGAAAGTCAGACTCTATGGCTAGTAGACTGAATTAAGTATTCTCAGTTTCAATATTTTTGAGCATTACTTTACATTTTAGCAAGCCGTCTATATGTAGGCTGGGGATTATCTGTGTCCTAATATTAAGCTTCTGATGTCTTTCTTAGATTGATATTTACTTGTTTTAACCTCATTACAAAAGGTCCCCATGCCTGTGTAGTTTAGTGAACAAGTAATTATGTATCAGAGGTAATATTTAGATATTCTGAGCCCGTGAGACTTTTAACCCTGCCTTGTTCAAGGTCTTTGAGGAATGTGCTAGAAATATGGCAAATTCTTATGGTGTGTTTGGTTCTATGATTAATTTTTGTTCATGACAGTGTCTCTCTGTATCCCAGTCTAGCCTTGAACTCATTACATAGTCTTAGCCTCAATCTTTAATGATCCTCCTGCCTTAGTCTCCCAAGTGCTAGGACTACAGGTGTTAGCCATCAAGCCCAGAAAACTCTTACATCTCCTTCAGTCTTCACCTGGTGATGGGTGCTTTGAGATAGCCCCAGTGCAATCATCCAGAGCCATATGAGGGGTTATGCTTCAGCCCCTCTGTGCTCTCTCTTCCAACATCACACATATAAATGTTGAGTTGGTTTTTTCATCCTCCTTAAGCTGAAGTGGGAGGTGTCATCTGCTGATTCTCCAAGTTTTGTATCCCTGTGGAATCTGTCACCTCCACCTGAAGAAATACAGGCTTGACCCTTCAGAAACAAATCTATCCCCTCTGGATTATGAATATTGTTGCCTGCCTGAAGAAGAAAGACAGCAGAGTTCTAGCATAAAAGGTCAGACTTGTTAGTTTTCCATGAGTAGCTTCCTTCATTTGTTTTCTGCCTTTGGTGATTTTCGTATTCCTGGAGACCGTTGCTTATGGTAATTCTGCCCACTTTTCAATATTTTTCACAACATAAGAAATTTACCACAGATTTTTAGTCATAATCAGAGCTTGCCAGTTTAAATATATGACTGCCAACTACCTGATTCTCTCTCTCTCTCTCTCTCTCTCTCTCTCTCTCTCTCTTTCTCTCTCTCTCTCTCTCTCTCCCCCCTTCCCTCCCCCCTCTGTGTGTGTGTGTATTCAGGTGTGTGATTTGTGTATGTGCATGCAGGCACATGTTTGTGCATGGGTGTATTTGCCTATGTACACATGTGTGTATAGGCCAGAGGCTAATGCTCAATGTCTTTTTTCAATCACTCTGCCTTATTTTTTGTGAGGCAGGGCTTCTCAGTGAGTGGAGCTTACCTAGACTACCTGGTGTGAGAGCGAGGGATATGTCTCTCTCTGGCCAGCACTGGAATTATAAGTGCCCACTATCATATCCAGCTTTTAGTGTGGGTGCTGGAAACTGATTCAGGCCTTCAAGCTTGCATAGCCATTTCCCAACTATCTCCCCGACACTCACACTTTAAAAGAACAATATTGGTAGATATTCTATTGTAAAGATTTTCTGAGATAAAAAAAAAAAAAAAGAACTAGCAAAGGGGGTGTTGCTCAGTGTTCTTAAATTGTACCACTCTTGTGACTATACAGAACTTTCTCTTCATAGAAGCAGAATGTCTTCACCAATTGATAGACAAGTACCAGTTTAAGCAAGTGTAAAAATACATAGGTAACTATAAATCACAGTGTGTACGATGTAAGGAATAGTGTGAGGTGTACAGAAAAGAGAAGAGTTAGTAATACCGTGTTGTTGAAAAATATTTCATCTCAACCAGGGGCTTCTACTCCACCTTTGATCATTCAGTTCTTGGATAAAAGACACACAACTTTTATATTTATAATAAGCCTTGGGGGAAGAGGGGAGAGGGGATGGGATGGGGGTTGCAGAGGGGATGGGGGGTTTGCAGAGGGGAAACCAGGAAGGGGGACAAATTGGAAGTGTAAATAAATAAATGAACCAATAAAAAAACAATAAGCCTTAATCAGCACTACAGCTGGGTAGATATCTACGCTCTATGCTATTAGAATCTATTTCTCCATCAATAACCCAGAATTATAATTTGCCATGCTCCATCTGGGCTGCTCTAAACTTCAATTGGCCAGCCCTCATGGTCATGCTTTTATGACTCATCTACCCCATGACATCTTCCTTCTCTCCTCCTTCCTCCTCTTCCCATGATTCTCCTCAGACTCCAAGCCCAGGAACTCCAGACTTTACCTATCTCAATTCTGCCCAACTATAGGCTGTAGGTATTTTTACTCACCAGTCAGGGGTGGCTGAGGGGATAAGATCTCATAGTGTCACTTGCGTCTATGTGCAGATTTTCTTGTCCTTAGGGGCCAGTATTTAGCATTACAGTACATAGCAAAAGACCAAACCTCAACAATACAGAACAGCACAGATGTTGAATGGGGAGCCGGTAGGCCAGAAGAGATCTGTTGGAACAAGTAAGTTGACCCCAAAATAAAACTGATACCGAACGCCCATGTTGACTGGCTGCCTGGACACTGAGACAATCCTGGGGAACATGGAACTAGAAGAGCCAAGGGAAGGCCAAGTCACCCAGAGCCAGAAGTAAAAGACAGCTGCTACCCTTGCCTTCAGAGGGCACTGGGATAATCCACAGTCAAGGTGCAAATCACAGCCAGAGCATTCCCAACCCAAGTATATTCCCTCTCCTTCCTCTGCTTATACTATTGTAGGGTCGCAGGCATGGGGACAGAAGGAGGGAAGTCTACCTAAAAGGTAGAACTGTTCGATTTACTGGAGGGCTGGTTTGAAATATTGAGAAGAACTAAGCCTTAAAGCAGATTAGACATTTTCTTTATAGTTTTGGACCAGCCAGTGTTTGGGGAGCTTACATAAAGGGTTGTATTAGTTATAGACCAAGTCAAGAATTCATATTTTTTCTGAATATGAGTTATTGTTGAGTTAAATGCTACAACCTTCCTCCCTCAAATATGTATTACACATGGAAGGCAGGAGAAAAAAGAAGCCAAATTTTCCAAGAAAGCCAGAGCTGGAGAGCTCAGTGATTGGAAAGAATGAGAAGACGTCCTGTACAGCTCTGAGGGAAGGCTCTGAGGCCACAGCTGGCAATGCTGATCCCCGGAGATGTTGGAGCTGATTTGAATCTTCTTGGATGCCCCAGTCCAGGAGTGTTGGCCTGTGCTAACAGCTTCCGTCTGGTCCGAATCTCTTGTGTCCATCATTCTCTATCCCGATATTTTGGTTCTGTCGATGTTTTCTACAAAACGGACCCAAGGGTTGGGTAGGTCTGTGGTTATGACCCTCCAGCATCCCTCTCCACATTTGGTTACCCTGTTAGAGATTATTTCCTGTGGTGCCCATAAACTGTACAATAAGGATATTCACTGTAGTATAGTATCTGAAGGTCTATTTTTCTCTCTAAGTCCCTCAGTGTGTAAATTTGAAAACAAATAAATACCCAACAACACTTAAGGTCGTGAACTTACAAGGAGGTGGCTAATGCAGTCACTGTTAAGAGTCTTATATACTTAGATGACTTGAAAATGTTCTTTAAGGGGGTCCCCAGCAAAGAGAACAAACAGAAGAACATTTTTGAGCTGTACATCTGACAAGGGGTTGACAGAATACATAAGGAACATAAAAAAACCCAACAGCAAAAGACCAACTAGCCTAGTTAGAGACTGAACAATAAACGGAAGCAGATTTTGCTAAAAAGAAGACGTTCAAATGGTTAATAGGTATTTGAAAACATTTTCACTATTTCTAATCAAATAGATCTAAATCAAACTGAATCAGATATTACCCAACTCGATTAAAAGTAGATATTACTAAAAGATGAAATATAACAGACGCTCAGCAGGAAGTGAAGAACAAGAGATTTTCATTTAGTTAGTGTGCAGTTAATAAATTAGTACAGCCATAATGGAAAAACACACAGGCACTTTTCAAAAATTAAAAGAATTGTCATATGACCCTGCATGTCCACTACCGGGTACATCTCCACGGGACATGGAATTGCACACCAACACTCATTGTTGATGAAGCATTATTTGCAATAGCCAAGGAAAGAAATGACATTGTGTCATTAGTTATTTTTCTGTTCTTGTAATGAAACATCATGACCATGGCAACTTACAGAGGAAGAATTTATTTAAACTTTTAGTTTCAGAGGGATAAGAACCTGTCACTACTGTGGTGGAGAAGCACGACAGCAGGCAGGCATAGTGTCTGCAGCAGAAGCTCAGAGCCTTCTATCTTAAACTGTAAGGTGGGAGTAGACACACACACACACACACACACACACACACACACACACACACACGTGCACATACAGAAAAGGGACAGAGAGACAGAAAGACAGAGAGAATACTTGGAATGGTGTATGGCTTTTGAAACCTCAAAGCCTGCCCCCAGTGTTGTTTTCCTCCTTGAAGACCTACACCCCCAAACATCACCATCCCCAACAATTAGCAGACAGTTTGACTTTGTGGTTTCAAACTTGAAACACGATCAAAATAATTCTCTCACCCCCAAAATTAGATGCAACTCCCTATGAGTCTGTATTAATTGTACATAAAGTGGATTTTCCCCTTGGCTCTGAACTGGTTCTCGCAAAGCTGCATTCGGGTGAGTGGTATTCATGGGCCTCAAAAGCAGCCAAACTTAATTCTTACCGAAGTGCACAGGGGCTTGAAAATGTAAAATGCATGCTTGGATGTTTTTAGAGTTTAAGTAACTGCATGTGTCAGTAGAAACTATTTTCAAGTTTTCCCATGCTGCCTTCCATTGTTTTGCTCAGTCAGTACAGATTCATTTTTTACTTTTTACACTTAAAATTGTTTAAATGTTAATTTTGTGTGTGTTATGAATGTGTGTATACTGTAAATGTATGAGTGCTGTTAGTGTATGTGTGTGTGTGTTGTTAATGTGTTGTGAATATGTGGGTGTTTGTGTTATGACTATGTGTGTTGTGCATGTGTGTTGTGAATGTGTTTGTTGTGAATATATGTGTGTTGTGAATGTGTATGTTGTGAATATATGTGTGTGTGAATGTGTGTGTTGTGAATATATGTGTGTGTGTGTGTGAATGTTTGTGTTGTGACTATATGTGTGTTGTGAATATGCGTGTTGTGAATATATGTGTGTGTTGTAAATGTGTGTGTTGTGAATATATGTGTGTGAATGTGTGTGTGTGTGAATGTGTGTGTTGTGACTATATGTGTGTTGTGAATATGCGTGTTGTGAATATATGTGTGTGTTGTGAATGTGTTTGTTGTGAATATATGTGTGTGTGAATGTGTGTGTTGCAAACTGTGTGTTGTGAATATATGTGTGTGTGTGTGTGAATGTGTGTGTTGTGAATGTGTGTGTTGTGACTATATGTGTGTTGTCAATATGCGTGTTGTGAATATATGTGTGTGTTGTGAATATATGTGTGTGCTGTAAATGTGTTGTCACTGTGTGTGTGTTG
>NW_021604601.1:1025850-1037490 GCF_004785775.1 Grammomys surdaster
TGACTATGGGTGTGTTGTGAATGTGTGTGTGTTGTGACTGTGTGTGTGAATAGAGGCATTGAAGACAGAGGACAACCTTGGTTGTTGTTCCTCAGGTGCTGTTTATATTTTCTTTTTCTGCACCTTTCTCTCTGAGACAAGGTTACTCACTGTCCTAGAACTTGCCAAGTAGGCTACTATGCTAAACTGGCTGGCCAGTGAGTCCCATTGTCTTTATCTTCCCAGCACAGGATTAAAATCACATGGCACTAAACCAAGATTTATTTTTTTAATGAATTCTGGGGATCATACTTAAGTTCTTACACTTGAAGGTAAACAATTTACCAACTGAGCCATCCCCTAAAGTCAATTGCTTAAAGGATCCATAATTCATAGTTTTTAAATTTAGATTTATTTTAACAAACTGTACATATATCGTTTCGCCTTTATGTATGTTTGTGATCCATGTGCATACCTGTTACCCACTGAGATCAGAAGAGAACATTGAATCCCTTGAGACTGGACCTAACAGATGGTTGTGAGCCATCATGTGAATGCTGTACTCAAACCCAGGTCCTCCATGAAAGCAAGGGTACTCTTAACCATAAAGGCAACTCTCTGGCCCCTGTAATTCATGTTTTGTTGAACTATTGCTATATTCAATTTTCTACATATTTAGATTTTGCTTCATAATTGTCTTTAGATGGTAAAGTTAACAAAGAAAGGAGAAAGAAGAGAGGAGCATTAGAGAGCAGTTGAAAATATACATCATCTTTTTGGTCATTTTAAGAAAGCACTCATTTTCCTACATTATTGTCCAAAGAGTTTTCTCTTCTGTCTTCCTACCAGGATGGCATGTTGCATCCACTTAAAGCATCCCATGCTTTCCAAATCCAAACTCCCCAAATCCACATTCCTCCAGACAAAAACACAGTCAGGCCTATCACAGCCATATTCCAGTCCCTGGCACCAACTTATATCTTAGTTAGTTTTCCATTGCTGTGAAGAGACACCATGAACAAGGCAACTCTTATAAAGGACAACATTTAATTGGGGCTGGCTTACAGTTTCAGAGGTTTAGTCTACCATCATCAAGGTGGAAACCATGGCAGTGTCCAGGCAGGCATGGTGATAGAAAATGAGCTGAAAGTTCTACATCTTGTTCTGAAGATATAGACCAGGAGAAGATTGTCTTCCAAGCAACTAGAAGGAGGATCTCTAAGGCCATCTTCACAGTGACATACTTTCTCCAACAAGGCCACACCTACTCCAATAAGGCCACGTCTCTTAAGAGTGCCAGTACCTGGGGCAAGCATATTCAAACCATCACAACCCTCAATTAAATATTTTCTTTTATAAGAGTTGCTGTGGTCAATGTCTGTTATGGGGGTCTATCAACCAGCTTTTGTCTTACTGCCCTGAGTATTAGAAAACCTTGATTCTCTGAAAAAAGCTTGAAAGTGCTGGAAGAAGTGAGTTAGGCTTTAAGCAGAAGCAACAGGGTAGTGGGCTTGATTATTGCTGGTATAACAGCTTTAATTACATTAATTGCTAGGACCACTGCTTCTGCAATACTTTTGACACAAGAAGTTAAGACAGCTACTTTTGTTAATCATCTAGCAAAAAAATGTTACTAATGTGTTGAATATACAAGAGGATTTATATAGGTGTTTGAAACTACGGATTGATGCTCTATATCCTATTCAAATATTTCTGAAGGAGGTTCAGGGTGTAAGAGTTAGGAGCCATCTCAAGTGTCATGACAAATACCATTGGAGTGGCGTTACTTCTAAAATTTACAATGATAGTCATTATAATTAGAAAAAAGTTTAAAGATACCTGTAGGGTATTTGGCACAATTCTAACACCTCTCTGGATGTTTTAAGTCGCATAGTGAGATTATGAACTTAAAGGAAGCTGCTCTGTTGAGCTTTGATGTTGCAGATAACGCTGATAAAATTATTCATGGCTTGAGGTCAGTATTTCCATTTTGGTCAAACCTCAGGAATGGCATATATTTGATAATGCATATTCCACAACTGGTAAGGAAGGCATTCTTGTCAGAACAACCTAAGACAGGTTCAGTCTGGTTTATGCAATAAAGAAATGGGGAAATGTGGAGAGCTTTGGGGGCTGCCTGGCAGGAATCTAACATTGGCCAAGGACAAGGAAATGGGCTACTTGAAAGGAATCTGACACTGGCCAAGGACAAGGAAATGGACTACAGGCAGAAATCTGACATTAGGCTAGAACAAAGAAGTAATTTCAGGCAGGAATCTAAAACTTAAGCTAGAAAAAGAGGTAGTCTTCAGACATGAAAATGACTTTAGGCTAGGATGGGGAAGTAGGCTCAGATATTTTGATCATCCTGACAAGACCTTAGAAATAGTGACCACAGGAGTGATCATAGGACTCTGCTTATTGTCCTGCATGTTCTTTGACTATCTGGGTTTGTTTTGCTTGTTCCTTGACTATTTGCATCTATTGTATTGCTAGTTCTTCAATCTAGAACTGACCTTAATACTTGCATGTAATTTAAACGATATAAAAGCAAAAAAGGAGGAGGGATAGGATAGTGGATTATTGGGGGGGGGGAATGGGGAAAGGGGATAACATCTGAAATGTAAATAAATAAAATAAATAAGAAGAGTTGCTGTGGTCATGGTGTTTTCTTTACAGCAATAGAACCCTAACTAAGAGAGTGGGGAGCACCTGTAGTGGATTATCCAGGTTAGGTGAGTTGAGGTAGGAAGATCTGGTTTAGCTGGGGGAAGACCTGGTTTAGCTGTGGATAGCACCATTCCATAGACCAAGAGCTTTAACTAAATACAAAGGAAAAATGAAGCCCAACACTAGCATTCATTGCTGTCTGCTTCCTGACCATGGATGCAATGTGACCAGCTACCTCAAACTCTGCCTCTGTGCTCTCATTGCCATGATGGATGACACCTTTGAACCGTGAGCCCAAGCAAACTGTTCCATCATCCCTTTTGTAACCACAACAGGAATAGCAAGTAGTACAAATATATAAGCAAATCACAGCCTCATTTCAGCGAATCAGGTGGAGCCTGATTTCCTCAGCAGCCAGCCTCCTCTTTTCCTCTGACTTAACTCTGTGTTTATGTCACTCAGGCAATATATAAATATTGTGAGTAGAATTTACTTAGTGCTTTCTTGTAGAATTGAATGTCCTTATCTAACAATGGCTTTTTCTTTTCGGGGGAGTGGAGGGACAGGTTCTCGGGCTGACCTCACATTCTCTATGAAGCTGATGATATCCTTCAATTGCTTGTCCTCCTGCCTTTACCTCGCAAGAGCTGGGATCACAAGCATACAACCACCACATCTGGTTTTTGCAATGCTGGGGATGAAAGCCAGGCCTTGTGAATGCTGCCAACTGAGTTACACCCCACAGTGTTCTATTAATGCAAAGTTGTTTAGACTTATATTCTTATGGTTAGATTTATGAAAAGACTACACTTTACATGTCTAAACTAAATGTGTACTGGCTTAGCCTGTTTCTTTTTTTTTTTTTTGTGGCTGTATACTGATACTCAAAACCAAAAACTTATAAACAGTGTACACTTTGATGGCTTACATTCAGTTCTCAGAAATCTAAGAACATGGTAGTGATATCTGCTTGATGTCTGGTAAGGGTCTGGTGAGAGCATTTTACTGTAGCCTAGCATGGCAGGGGGCATGACAGGGTAAGACTTGTCAGCTCAGATCCATCCTCCATTTCTTAAGAAGGCAGTAACGCTATCATGGAATCCCTACTGGCAGGATTTGATAGAATTTTATTTAGTTCCCAAAGGCTCAACCTTCAAATACTGTCAACATGAACTTGTAACTTTGGGATAAATACAGTCAAGCCAAACAGACTTCACAAACATGAAAACGCTCATATGATTTATTCATTTTATCATTGTAATTTAAAACATTTAGTGTAGTATAGTGTAGTGTAGTGCAGTGCAGTGCAGTGCAGTGCAGTGCAGTGCAGTGCAGTGCAGTGCAGTGTGTGTGTATTTGGGTATACATTCTACAGTAAAAGATGGCAAAGTGACTAATGCTGGTCGAGGCACAGGCACTAAGTGGGGCTTTTTCAGAAAGTTTCAGACCTGGTCCTTTGTCTTTTGTTCTTTACTTTCTGCCCTTTCCTCTTGCCTACAAAATAGAGGCGAAGCTGGGACATGGAGAAACCATCTTTAAGGAGATAAAAGCCATCCTCAAATAGTGAAAGAGCAGGAAGTCGGGGCAGGAGAACCTAGTTCTTGACATCATCAGGGTAACAATGTACTAATGATTTACTGATGACTACCGAGTGCTAGGATTTCTGTCATTTGAAGCCGGAGTGATTCTAAGGGAGTGCTTCTGATCCTAGAAACAGTGGCGTTCACACAGCTGGTTAAATATGGCATGTTCTTGGGATCATCACCTTCAGATTAGTAAAACCTAAGCCATGGATATGCTGAGCTGGGGTGGCCCAAGGGGGTGAGATTCTTAAAAAACAAAGTCTGAGCAAAAGAGAGACCTTAAAAAGAAGGTAGAGTCTGAATAAAAATGGGAAAGAAGTCTCAAAAGGTATATCAAGCTCATTGCCAGACAACAGAAGAGCATGTCAGACAAATCTAGTTCATGGAAATTAATTTCATGTAAAAAAAAAATGAGCAACAAGAAGGGATTAAAGTCAAATCTACACAAAGAAAGCAGGTGAAGAAGTGTCTGCCATGGGCTGGCAAGATGGCTCATCATGCCATCTTGTTGAGTTCAATCTTTGAAGCCCATGTGGTAGAAAGAGAGAATCAACTCTCATCAGTTGTCCTATGATCTTCACATGCTCATATGCACAAAAGGTAAATAAATAAAAATGTAATAAAAACTATTTTAAATGGTTTCCCCAAAGTAATGAAAGTGTGATAGCAAGCCATATTTTCAAAACAGATGACTCTTATAAACTGTATTTTTAAATACAAAATGGAATAGGAAAATCATGAAATACATGAAAGACTACAACCTGAAGAGAATTTCAGAGACAAAGAGAAAAAATAAAATAAAAAAGTTAAATAATTGACTTTTAAAATAACCCATATCCTTGAAGAAACATGAGAATAAATCACCAGCAGGTAAGTCTTTAAGACTTAATTATGGCATGTCTCCCATACTTGTTTTTAAAAAGTATTTTGAAAACCAAACAAACAAAACATGAAAAGGTTTTTGAAAAAAAATTTAGTAACAACAATAAAACCAATGCCACATTTTGAAAAGTCACAGCAAAAATATCAGCTAATACAAATATTATAATAAACTTTTAAAAATACTGGGCTTTTCTGTTTGTTTCCTAATGAGAGACAGAAAGGGTGTAGAAACAGATGGGAAGGAAGTGGGGAAGGAACAGGGAGGAGATGAGGGAGGGTAAACCATAATCAGGATTTATTATGTGAGAAAAAAATCTATTTTCAATAAGAAGAAAAAATTGGCTTTCATTTTTATTTCATTTTTTTACACGTGTGTGTTGTGTATGTGCTTGGCTGTATGCATGTTTGCATGGGTATGGATGCATGTGTACACATGTGCCCGTGCATCTGAAGGTCTAAGGGTCACGTTTCTGTGTTGCTCGATTGCCCTCCATGTTGTGCATTGAGGCCAGGTCTCCTTCTACCCTCTGGAGCTTACTGTTGGTGCTAGTTTGACTAGCCAGCATGCCTTGGGCATCCCTTGTCTCTAACTCTTGAGTTCTGAAATTGCAGAGGAACTGCAACACCAATCCAGCTATGACAAGGACTCTAAAGATGCAAACTCAAGACCAACTCTTATGTGGCAACTTCTTTACCAGCTAAACCATCCCCTCAGCATGACTGAGGTTTTTTTTTTAATAAACCACCACCAACCACCACCACCACCACAACAATAAGGAAACAAAACCTGAGTACTCAGCCCAAGGTCACACCATAGTCATGGCAGGGGTTGACTAAATTCAAGTTGTACTCAAGTATGTGATAGGAACACATTAAGATAGAAGGAAATGGCACATGTTTAAGAGACTCCAGGATAGGATACATTGATTAAGGATTATATATTCATTTAAAGTGGCATTCGGGTGTTAAAGACCATAGACAAAATATTAACATTTAAGAACTCAGAAAATATTGTTTGTGTAACAATAAAGTCTTTGGGACTGTGGAGAAAACTACAAGATAGACTTTACCATCAAGATGGGTGGTGAGCTGTAGCTGCATACTTGGAGAACTGACACTGACTGACAAGAAGGGAGGGCTGGAAAAGAAGGCTCAGTGGATAAAGACACAGGAAAGTAGAACAACCCGAGGTCGATCCCTAGGACTCAGATCGCAGGTGAGAACAGATTAATTCCCTCATACTGCTGCTCCCAAATACACACATACACAGAAATGCATTAACTAATTTAAAACAGAAGAGAACGAAAAAGGTAAACGATAATCAAATGTTCTGTCACTACGGAATAGCGTAACTGTACGTCAAAAGGGAAGCACTAACCAGGAATGAATCTTTGAGTTCTTCGTGATGATATTGCTGAGAACACTAGTTTGATTATTCTCAGACTGCTTTCTGCATACTGTCGAACAAGTCAGGGTAAGTGCTTGGAATCCCAATCCATCATTTCTACTGTTATTGACCAGCAGGATCCGTAGTGTGGGTAGAAAGATAAACACATTTCATACGGAAGAGATTAAACAGCATCACCCTCGCTCCAGCTGGCTTTGTGAGTTAGCCTGTGGTTGTTGTTGCTTTAACTGAATTCTATAAGCTGAGAGGCTTGTTTAGCTCACAGGTCCGGAGCTCAGGAACCCCAAGCACGTGATAGCAGCATCTGTCCACATCTGCCCCATGCCCAGCTAGGGCTTCCTGCTGGTAAGTCTTGAGGAGGTGCAGAACATCATACAAGCAGAGTGGGTTTGCTCACTTGAGCTCTGTAGTTCTCATGAAGGCCCTCTTCCTACCCCACCTAATTCTATTTCTCTCCTGAAGATCCCATCCCCAAAGAGCATTCCTATGTGGCTCTGGGTATTTGGTTTCTGTATGACTTTTGGGGAGAGCATTGAGATTGGAGCACTGGATCCCAGAAGTTCTGGTATCGTTTATAAAGTAAGAAGCGTGTGTGTGTGTGTGTGTGTGTGCGTGTGTGTGTGTATTGAAACTTACTCATTGTTTAAACATTTTAGACTCATTGTGCACATATATTTGTGTGTAATATGTGTGTGTGTATGTGTGTGTGTTGTCTTCATGTATATTTGTACCCCATGTGTGAAGTAGAAACTTAAGGGTTCTTTAGAAAGTCCATCGGATGGTGTTTTTCTGGAGCAAACATGTGAAGGAACATTTCGTTAAAGTGGACACAGGTGGGAAAGGCTAAGGCACACTTGTAAAGGAATGTTTCTCTGAAGCAGATACAGGAGAGAAGATGTTCTGCTAAAGTAAGCACATAAAAGGACATGTGATAAAAGATTCTTTGCTAACAACATGCACATTTTGGTTAATCTCGCATGGTATTGTTGAGCTGCATTTGTCGGGATTCTATAGAGAGAAGTGCACCAACAAACTTCTGGTGGTGCACTGCAGTTTCTTGCCACTTCCATAGACACGGGGTGATTGGATGCACATTCTGGTGCACAATGCATGCTAAGGCAAGGCACGTGGAGGACATGTGATGGAGGGTATAATTAGGACTCTACAGAGTGACAGAGACAGAACTTGGCTTGCTGGTACAGCTCGCTGTGCAACACTTGTGGGTCTCTCCTCTTCACTGATCTTCGCTTCCCTGAGAGAGGCACAGCTGAGAACTTCTCCTGGTGTCCCTGTTGGTCCCTCCTGCTGACTGGAGCTGAGGCTGAGACCTGGCTGTCTCTGTTAGGTTATCTCATTGCTGCTGACTGGTGTTTTCTATCCTGACTCTACCAAATTAGACTGCTGGTATATCCTTGAGGTGTTTCTGAATGGATCCAGCTGTCGCTGCCTGCTAACCTGTGAACTGAACTGCTGATTTCCTGAAAACACAGATGGGAATTGCTCCAAAAAAACCTTTCCAAACAGATCCATTTCCTCTGCATCCTTTCTTTCCCACTACCTCTGTTGGGCTACAGGAAAGGTTAAAGTGTTTAAAAATCAACATTAAAAATAAAATGTGAAAAATTAAAGTTACACATGTGCATGCATGATGGATGAGAAGGTAAGAAGAACGTGTCCTAGTCCCTGGGGCTGGACTTATGGGTGGTTGTGAGCCACAGTGTTGGTGCTGGAAACCAAATCTGGGTCCTCTGCAAGAGCAACAAGTGGTTATTAATTGCTAAGCCCTCTCTCTAGTGCCATCGTTGTTTCTAAACAAGTCTACAAAGTTATATTTTCCTGTAGAATTTTCATGCCCCCACTGAATTTTGATCCCCGCTGGCGACCTTGCCCCCACTGAAGCTCCTTTCTCTGCCCCTACCTATACCTTCCCATCCCAAGTATTTCCTTTTCCATGTTCATAATGCTTTTTTTTTTAAATAAAAAGATCACCTTCCCTTAAAGTTTTTTTCCTCTCCCACTTGCCTTTGTTTAACAAGAAGCACTATCTCTAGACCAAAATTGTTCCTAGGCAGGTCATTCTTTCAAGCTTCTCTGTTTTTTTTTTGGGGGGGGTGGAATATGTGATTCTTCCTGTTGACACTATATAAAGACACCCACACCTTCAATGCCACTCTGAGAAGAACACAGGAAAGATGCTGACTTTGGAAGTACCCGAAACATCACAAGTGGTTAAAGGTGCAAGGGACTCAATTTTCTGCTTCCAATGGATAAGAGGTGGAGGTAGAATTCAGTTAGAGCTACAGACAAACGAGGTCACTGTCTCTCATTGGCATTTCTAAGTGTGAGATTTCTTTCTTTTGTAATTTTGTCACTCTCATGAAGAACAAGGCATCTCAGAGTGCAGGGGAGGAGGAGTGTGTGGGATGCTTAAGATTGTTACCAAAAAGGAAACCACTGAGATTACTAGGGTTACCAAGCAGTGTTGGATACTTTGTGAGTTCTGTGGTTCTGAATGGAATGCCAATAGCCAAGGTAGGTGAAAGACTACTTCCAACCATCTGAGAGAGAGAGAGGCTGAGTAAAATTTGGGCTCTGAGCCACTGTGGGGAGTAAAGAGATGGAAATCTCAAGAGTCGTTTGTTGCCACTCTGTTTTCCTCTGTTAGGATAGAAAAACATGCAATAGTGTGTTTCACAATAAATATAGAATATGGGTACAATATTGTGCTACAATTTCCTATTAATAGCTACAGCATGCACTTCAGCATGAATCTAGTTTTATTATCTCTAATGTAGACTTTTTTCAATGTTATTTTGTGGGTTTGGAGAGATGTCTCAGCAATTAAGAGAACTGGTTGCTCTTGCAGAGGACCCAGGTTAGATTCCTGACACCCACACAGCAGCTCACAGTCATCTGCAACATTAGTCACAAGAGAACTAGCTGATGCTCTCTTCTGTCCTCTGCACACACGTGTTACACAGACCTATGTGCATCCATACATAAAACAAATTTTAAAAACTTTAAAGAAAGAGAGAGACGATGTTATTTTTGTATGAGTTTTCAGTGTTGAGTTAAAGGATCTGATATAACTTTCATTATACTTATTTGGCTTCGAAATCAGCATTTGATTTTACTGAATTTGATTTATTACTAGGGAATGTTGGAAAAAGGAGTAACTACATGGGTTAAGTTTTGCTATGAACTGAATGTCTGTGTCCTCTTCAAATTCGCATTCCAAAGCCCCAGTCTACAACATGACTGATTGTTAGATATGGGTCTTCAGGAAAGAAATAAGATTTTAATGATGTCATAAGGATACACACTCCAGGATGCACTAATGCCCTTGAATAAGCTGAGGAGACCAGAGCACATGTATTTATAGTAGTTATTTTCCTATATCTGTGATAAAAATAACTGTGACCAAGGCAATGTACATGTGGCATCAGATACAGCTGAGTGGTCATGTATTGATCCACAAAGAGGAAACAGAGAGCACACATCTGGAATGCTATGAGTCTTTTGAAACTTCAAAGCCTGCCTTCAGTGTCCCACTTCTAACAAGGCCACTCCTTTTAATCCTTCTCAAATAGTTCCACCTTCTGTATGATTCTATTGGTGCCATTCTCATTCAAACCACCACAAACTGCCCCACCACACTCTCTTCTCTTCCGTCACTCCCCCTTCCCACCTCTCTCTGTCAGATGTAGCTGGAAGACATCTATCTCCAAGGCAGGAAGTAGGTCCCCACCTGTATCCAACTATGGTGGTACCCTGACTCTTGATCTTCTAGTCTTTAGAACTGTGAGAAATAAATATACATTCCTCAAACCACCTAGTGTGTGGTATATTTTTTTAAAAATAGCAGCTCAAACTAACCAAGACCAGCACATAAAATACCTTGGATTGTAGAGATCATGATAACAATTTACACTTCAACACATGTGAAAAGTTTCAATGTTAGAACATGCTGTATTTACAACTTCCCTGCAACAAAGAAATTAAAGTGTCTATTGGACTCTAAAAACCACTACGGTCTTTAAAAAGACATATAAAACACATTTATAGAATTATGTATTTAATTATACATTCTTTCCATAGAATGCTGGTTAAAAGAAAACACACACATCATTCATGAGGCAAACCTTTATCAATGGCACCATCTCTGTCAAACAGTTTCCTGTGGAAATATTTTCCTGTCCTGCTGAGCTGAGGTGAGGTACCCCTCTAATGTACTAGATAGCAACCTGCATTCCCCCTCACTGGAGGCTGAGATAACTTCTAGTTTTCAGGACTTTGCTCTTTATGGCAAATACTTGGAAGATGGGGTGATGACTTGTTCAAGATGCCCCTGGTAGCTAGTGTGAGCCTGCCATGGAACTGCTTGCCGAGACCGTGAGTTAATTCTAAAACAATGTGTTTTAGAAGATGCACAGAGTTTCCCTCTTCATTTTTGTTGAACCAAAAGGAGTGGTGTGGTGGTGGGGTTAGAGTTCAGTTTTTAAAATCACCCATCTGTTAGAAATGCTAGGAAAAAAATAAAACAAAAGCCCCTTTCAGAACACTGAAATGAAACAATATGTTTTTGCCAAGAAGGAAACAAGGATGTGCCATTACAATTGCCATAGCCATTCCAGAAAGAACTCCAATGGGCAAATATCTGGGGCCCTTTCCAGCAGTACAACTCGAGGTTTTATGGCCCCGGAGCTGAGAACGTATATGCATGGTACATACAAGAATTTTGTTCTAGTCACTTCTATTTCCACAATCCAGTGAGTGAGCAGAGCTTGGTGCTTTTGATTGTTGTTGTCCTTGTCCAGAAATCATGTGCTCCAAGGAAAACTATGAAGTGCTTTACACATTACCAGATGCTGGATTGAAAGACTGATCAACTCCTAAACTGCTGATTTCCACAGAAAAACTAAATATACATTCTCTCTTCTGTACCAACTTTGAAACTATTATACTACAAAGAGGTTGCTTATGACTGAGAAAATGTAAAATATGTACCATTAAAAGCAACGGCTTAATGGCTAGTTCTCCTTTGTATCTGGAATTGGTTGATGTCAATCTTTTTTCTTTTCTTTTCTTTTCTTTTCTTTTCTTTTCTTTTCTTTTCTT